>NW_007259562.1:216999-315444 GCF_000164805.1 Carlito syrichta | reverse complement strand
AAAAATATTTGTCTATATTTCTGTTTCTTTTCTTTTCTTTTTTTTTTTTTTTTGAGTCGGAGTCTCACTCGGTCACCCAGACTGGAGTGCAGCGGCCACTCCCGGCCACCGCAGCCTCGGCCTGCTGGGCTCCGGCGATCCTTCCGCCTCAGCCTTCCAAGTAGCCGGAATTACAGGCACGCGCTACCACGCCCGGCTGATTTTTTGATTTATTGTAGAAATGAGGTCTCGCTGCCCAGGCGGGTCTCGAACCCGCGGGCTCAGGCAATCCACTCACCTCAGCCTCCCAAAGGCACGGGATTACAGGCTGAGCCACCGAGCCCGGCTCACAATTAATTTTAAGAACAGGCTTTATTTAACCCAAATATCCAAAATAAATATCATTTCAACATGTAATCAATTTAAGAAATTATATTTTTATTTATTTTTTCTTTTTATTTTAAAGGTCTGGGGTACAATGCAGGATTAGGTACACAAGCGGCCATTGTACAGATAAAGTTTGGGCCTCCCTTTGGACCCCGCTTGGCCTGGGTTGAGAGCAGTTACCCTTATTGATGTTATGTGTTCCCCCACCCTCCTCTGGCAGTGCTCCACTACTGCTAATCCCTTATCTTATAGTATTATGGTAAATGCTCAGGGTCCACTTATGAGTGAGAACATGTGGTACTCTGTTCTTTGTTTCTGTGATAGATCACTGAGTATGATAGACTTTAAATCCATCCAAGTTGCTGCAAAGTCCATATGCTTGTACTTCTTTATGGCTGCTTAATATTCCATCAGGTATATATACCATATATTTTTTATCCAGTTCAGTTTCAATGGGCAGCACTGTTGGTTCCATGTTTTTGCTATTGTGAATAGTGTTGCAGTAAACATGCGTGTGCAGGTATCTTTCTGTAGAATGATTTGAGTTCCTCCGATTATATTCCCAGTAGGGAGATTGCTGGGTCATATGGAAGGTCAATTTCTACTTCTTTTAGAAATTACCACTTTGTTTTCCATAGAGGTTGAACTAGTTTGCATTCTTACCAGCAGTGTAGAAGCGTTCCCTTTTCTTCACATCCTTGCCAGCACCTGTTGTTGTTTGTTTTATTAATGATGGCCATTCTTACTGGAGTTAGGTGGTATCTCTGTGTGGTTTTGCTTTGTATTTCTCTGATGATGAGTGAGGCTAAGCACTTTTTCATGTGTCTGTTGGCTGCACTTCTTTTGAGAAGTGTCTATTCATTCTTTTGCTCACTTTTTAATGGAGCTGTTTTTTTCCTTTCGGCATATTTGAGTTCCTTGTAGATCCTGGATGGTAGGCCTTTGTCAGATATACAGTTGGCAAATATTTTTTCCCATTTTGTGGACTGAATCCCAGCTCTCTTGATGGTTTCTTTTGTTTTGCAGAAACTTTTCTGTTTAATGAGGTCCCACTTGTCTCTTATCTTTTATGGCATGGACATCTGTGGTTTTGATCAGGAATTCGTTGCCTACTCTGATTCCTATAAGGAAGTTTCTTGCATTTTCTAAGATTCTTATAGTTTGAGGTTTTATGTTTAGGTCTTTGATCCATTTAGACTTGATTTTTGTGTACAGTGATAGCTAGGGGTCCTGTTTCAATCTTCTGCATGTGGTCAGCCAGTTTTCCAGCACCACTTACTGAATAGATTCTCCTCTCCCCAGTGGTTGCTGTTGGTGGCTTTGTTGAAGATGAGCTGGTTAAGAAATTGAGGTTTTGCTTCTGGAATCTCAATCCTGTTCTATTGGTCTATATGCCTGCTTTTGTACAAATACTAGGCTGTTTTGATTATTGTAGCCTCATAGTAAAGTTTAAAGTCTAGAAGTATGATACCTCCTGCTTTGTTTCTTTTGCTAAGGATTGTTTTGGCTATTCATGGTCATTTATGTTTCCATATGATTTTCTGTATTGTCGCTTCCATTGTTGTGAGAACGATGGTAATTTAATGGGTATTGCACATTTTAAGAAATTAATGAACAATTTCATGATTACTTCCTTTGCACTTCAAAAATCTGGTGTGCATTTTGGACTTAGAGTACGTCTTAGTTTAAAGCCATATTGCAAATCCTCAAAAGCTGATTGTGACTAGTCACTCCCATATTGAACAGTGCAGGTTCATAGCTCAGAGGCAGTGGACAGCCCCATCTTCATGCAAGACCAGATCTCTGCCATGCTGTGATTTATACACTGTTATTTATTTCAGAATCTCTGAGCCTACTTTATCAATCCCCATGCTTTATTCATTAACAATTCGGTATACTTTCAATATTCTCACTTTCTACCTAAGTCAGTCAGAGTTAGTTTCTGTTCTTTACAACTAAGAACCTATTGGTATGAAACTTTAAATCAGAAGTTTTTGTAGGCGCAGTTATTCAAAGAAATGAGAAGATCTGTGTTAAGATAGTTTAAATTATTGTTCAACAAATAGTTCACTTTCTTTTTCCTCCACTGTGGGTGAAATATATTTCCCTGCTTCATTAATATTGGGCTTGGTCATGTAACTTTATTTGGCCAGTAGGATGTTAGTGGATATAATGTGAGCAAAAGACTGAAATGTGTTTGTATAATGGTGGTCTGTTTTCTTGCACTTTCTGTTGCCACCGTGAGAAAAGTATGTCTCAGCTAGCTTGGTGGTTCGAGGAGTAGGAGAGGTGTGTGGAATAACTTTAAGACTCAATTGAGCTTAAGTTAGATTAGCCAACTTCTGCTAACCTAAAGTTGTAAGAGTAGGAATAAATTATTATATTGAGCCTTCTAGTTTTGTTATGCAGCATTATTGTAGCAACAGTTGACTGAGGCAAAAATAGAAGTCATAGAAATTATTTCTAGTAAGCAACGGGTCTCTGACAACCTGTGAAATGTAGAGGTGACACAGTATATTAAATTATTCACCCTGTAATTTAATGCTAATTGAAGCAAGTTTTGGGGGACCAGATAGCTTCTGCTAGAGACCAGTAAAAAGACTTAACATAAGATCTGTAGTTTGTAGTACTTATTGTTAAAGTTTCTAAAGAGTTAAAATAAATAGATCTATTTTTTAAAAATGTTGAAGTGACTTTATTAATATGAGAACAGTTCAGAACCATAAATATTACCAGAGTCATTTCATAATGATAAATGGGTCAATTCAGTAAAAGGTACAATAATCCTAAATTGTTAGGCACCTAAGAGCTTCAAAATATAGTAAGCAAAACCTAATAGAAATGACAAATAGACAGATCTACAAATATAAGAAACAGATTTATAATTATGCAAATTTAAAACTGTACAATTTCCTACTTAAGGTATATGACTGAATATCAGTGACTTTTTTTCTTTTTTGAGTCAGGGTCTCAATCTGTCGCCCAGGCTGGAGTGCAGTGGCATGATCATGGTTCACTGCAGCCTTGACCTCTTAGGCTCAGGCAATCCTTTTGCCTCAGTCTCCCGAGTTGCTGGGACTGCATGCATGCCACCATGCCCAAATAATTTTTTTTATTTTTTATAGAGACAAGGTCTCGCTCTGTTGCATAGGCTGGTCTCAAACTCATAGCCTCAAGCAATCTTCCTGCTTTGGAATTTCAAAGTGCTGGGATTACAGGTGTGAGCCACTATGCATAGCCTCAGTGACTTTTTTTTACTTTGTAAAAGAAACATCACAGGTTTTTTTTTTTTTCTTTCTTCCAGCTATTGTGTTAAGAGAGCCAAAATACACAAATATTGAGTCTGTGGGTTGCCAAAATTCAATTATCAGTTGAATTGACAGCCTTGCCATGTATCTGAGGTAAAGACTGGGCATTGAATGCTCTTTCCCCTTTGCGTGGAGACTCTTAACAAGCTCTTAAACAGGCTCATCTAAGGGATTTTCCCGGCCAGGGGAAGCCAATTTATCTTCTGTTCCATCCTCACCCTGTTCTTTGTCTCCAGAGTTTTAAATGTTGTCAGATCCCAACATGCTCTGGGAACCAACTTAAAAGCAAATCTGAGAATTGAAATAATACCACAAATTACAAAACTTTGTTAATTTATGTCAGAGTTTTGTGTGTGAATGTGTCTATTCTAGTATCTAGGTCAAAGGGGGAATTAATGATGTGAGATCAGGCTGATTTTAGTATTATGGGGACAACTCACTGACGTTCTGGATTAAATGTGCTTCTTTGAGCTGAGAGTAATCCTCATTGCTTGTTTCTTTGGTTGACTTGTCTAAGAGAAACAAAGCCTCACTTTGTGTTTGAACCAGAGACAACCAGTGGCACAAACTATTCTAACAACCAGCAAGTATAGGAAAAGAAGAGAAATTGAACCAATTCAAACACTTTAATAGTATATGTAGATTGGGAAGATGTAGAAAAAAAAGGAGAAAATAAATCAGGGTGTTTGACAATGTACGGTGAACAAGATTAGGCATATAATTGATGAAGTAATGCTATTTTTTTGACCCACTTAAATACTCGCAAATAAAATTTAAAATTTGATAGGACTTTGTGGGGAGAGATTTATTAATTTATTCAAAGACTCATTCATGGAACGTCTAGTATGTCCACACACAGTATTTTAGGTTCCGGAGATACAGCAATAATATAAGCAAATTAAAATTCCCTCATGTATCTTATATTTGGAGGTGAAAGACTGAGAATAAAGAAATAAACAGCATATCAGATGGTGATCTGTGTAAGGAGAAAATAAATCTGGATAAATCAGATTGCCAGGGTATAGAAAGGGTACAATTTTTAAAGAGTCTGTCAGGATAATGTCACAGAGAAGGTCACGTGAAATATCTTTGTGAATCTCCAAGGGAAGAATATTGAAGGCAGAAAGAACAGGGGCAAAGGTCAGGAACATGACTGGCCTGATGGAGTGTACCAAGTCAAGGCGATCATAGTGGAAGATGAGGTCCGAGATATAGAGCAGAGTCCGATTAGGCTATTTCTTTCTGAAAAAGATGATAGATAAAGGAAACAGTGAGAAAAGTGAAACAGTGAAAAATTAGAAGCCAATACTAAAGTTCCACATGGCCAGAAGCCCTTTATCAGCAAGTGGAAGTTGTATATCCAGGATCAGGTCCAAGCCAATTGTGAAGGTAGAAATAAGTCGTGTGAGTAATTTTATTAATTCTTACCTTGTCTCCTCCTACTGCATTGCACTCTCATGGGGGAGTTTCTTCAGGTCAGTTGATTAAAGAAGAAAACATCTGGTTCTGATCAAATCACCAATCAGAAATAATTGCTGAAGCATCATTTTCACTCTCAGGAGTGACCCTGAAGAACAGTTGAGAGTGGAAATTCTCTCAGTGAACAGAAACTTAAACAATTTATCTTATCATTCACTTTGTTTGTTAGTGGAAAGCCTGAAGTAAGTATCTATACTGATTGATGGACAGTGGTTAATGATATAATCAGATTGTCAGGTACCTAAAAGATGCGAAATTCTAAGATTGATCATGAAGAGTTTGGGGAAGACATATATTGATGGACCTCTCTGAATGGAACTTCAAAGTGTGACTAAATATATCCTATGCTAATAACAGACAAAAGGCCACTGTGGATGAGGGTTTTAATTACCAGGTGGACTAGATGACTCACTCTATTTATGTCAGCCTTCTTCTTCCCCATCTTCTTAGTACTTGATCAAAGTGGATATGGTGACAGACTTTTTCTGAAAAATCTGAACTTGTGGCACTTGCCAGCAACAGCTATCAATCCTGAACTTGCAATATAGGACCATGGCTTAGGGAGGCCACCTAGACTTTGTCCATCAAGGAGGAAGCTATAAGACTTTAGACTTTAATTTGCCTTTCTTTTTAATTTCTGTTCTATCAGTACCACTATCCTTGATCTGAGTATTTTGTACACTATTGTGATATTCTACCCAACATTTCTCTGACCAAGGAAGTTTATTTTACAGTGAAAAAAGTGAAGTAAAGGGTGATTGACAAGTCCAAGATACCCAAGGCCAAGAAACAACTGTGGTCTACTGAGGTCTCACATCATAGAGCTGAGATACAACCCCTTGTGTGTAGAGGACTGTCCTGTAATATCTTTTTAACAGAGGATCACTATACAGTATTCTATTTCCCATAGATTGAATACATGAATTTGGAGACAACAGGATAGAAGTGAGCAGAGTTTCCTCCTATTGTACTTAATAATCAAATGCTTTACCTTCCATCCGCACTCTTCCAGATTTTCAAGATTTTAGTAATAAGGAGTGAAATATTTCCATTTGGGATACAGCAGTGGTTTTATTGACTCTGAAGCTTAAACTCTCTCTTAACCATTAGAGGTTCTTCACACCACTGAGTAAATGGACAAAAGACAGTTATGATTGCTGGTTGATAAATTCCATCAAGCGTTTCATTACACAGTAGGCCAGGAGAGAAGCATGAATGGAGAAGCAAGGATAAACTAATGTAAGCTGCTAGATTTCCAACTAGTACTGCCACACTCAGTGGTACAATTTACTAAAAGGCTAAAGCAAAACTTTATAAGCAGAATAACCAATGGTTCAGGTACATTAGGACTAAGATTTTGAGTCATCTACTGGTTAAAAAGCCAAGACTGTCTGAAGTGCTGGTTAAAGGCAAAAAGAACACAACGTAAGTTGTGGAGAAAGGTAGTCATCAGCGTTTTTCTTTCTCAGTTGAAAGTTTTAGAGTCTATCAAAGCCTCCGTATCTTCATGGGTCCAAAACTTTAACTTTTGTTCCTCAGCCTCACGAAACTATGGCAAACTCTGCGCATCTTCTGAGCCTCTAATAAGAATGAGCAAATGCCCTAAGAGGAAATGTCACTCTGACTATCAGGTTCACTTCTCAGCAATTTCCTTCTTTCTTGGATTTTGGTCCATCAAGCTCTCACAATCTTCATAGCTTTAAGACACATTCAAACACATTGTTTTTTTAAATTCCATTTTTCTTTTTAAAAAATTATTATACAGATGTGGGGGTACAAGTCAGGATTAGCTACAGAAGTGGGATGCATGCCGGTGAAGTTGGGCCTCCAACTGGTCCTCACTTCCTCTGGTTTAGGACCAAGTATCCTTTGTGTTGTTATGTGCAACCTTCCCCTCCCCCCTGCCTTCCTCCACTGGGCAGTGTCCAGCAACTGCTGATCCCTCCCTTGTGCTAATGTGATTAATATTTTGGTCCCTCTTATGGAGTGAGAACATGTGGTATTCAGTTCTTTGTTTCTGTGATAGATCATTGAACATGAAGGTCTTCAACTCCATCCATTTTGCTACAAAGTCCATGATTTTGTTGTTCTTTATGGCTGTGTAATACTCCATCATATTTGTGTACCACATTTTCTTTATCCAGTCCACTTTCAATGGGTAATAAGGTGGGTTCCCTGTTTTTGCTATTGTGAATAGTGCAGCTGTAAACATGAGTGTGCAGGTGTCTCTCTTTTTTGTAGAACAATTAATATTCCTCTGGGTATATTCCCAGGAGAGGGATTGCTGGATTTTATGGAAGATAAATTTTTTGTTCTTTTAGGAATCATCACACTGCTTTCTATAGAGGCTGAACTAGCTTGCACTCCCACCAACAATGTAGAAGTATTCCTTTTTCTCTGCATCCTCTTCAGAATCTGTTGTTTTTTCGATTTATTAATGATGGTCATCCTTACTGGAGTTAGGTAATATCTCATTGTAATTTTGATTTCTAATAATCAGTGAGGCTTAGTTTTTTCATGTATCTGTTGTTTGCTTGTATATTTTTTTTGAAGTGTGTGTTCATGTCCTTTCTCACTTTTTAATAGGGTTGTTTGTTTTTTCTTCTTTCAGCTCACTTGAGTTCCTTGTAGATCCTGGATATTAGGTCTTTGTCAGATACATAATTAGCAAGTATTTTTTCCCATTCTGTGGGGTGTCTCCCCACTTTCTTGATGATTTTGTTTGCTGTGCAAAAGCTTTTCAGTTTGATGAGGTCCCATTTGTCTATCTTAGCTTTTATGGCATTTGTTTTTGAGAATTTGTTCAAGAATTGGTTACCTACATGTACATGAGAGTGTTTCCTATGTTTTCTTCTAGGATTCTTATAGTTTGAGGTTTTACGTTTAGGTCTTTGATCCATTTAGAGTTGATTTTTATATATGGTGCTATAGGGGTTCTATTTCATTCTTCTGCATGTGGTAAGCCAGTTTTACCAGCACCAGTTACTAAAGATGGTTTCCTTTCTCCAGTGGTTGTTATTGACTTTGTTGAAGATGAGTTGGTTGAGAGATCAAGTTTTTGCTTCCAGAATCTCTGTCTTGTTCCATTGGTTGATCCTGTTTTTCTAGTTTTCTGTGTGAGAGAATTGGTCTGAAATAATCTAGTCTGCATTTAGAAAACTCATGGAACTATCTTTATTTCCTTCATAGCACTCGTTTCAATGCTATAGTAAGCTCTTTTCTGTCATTATTTGCTTGATATCTTTCTTCTTCACAACACTAATTAGATACCATATTTGGTTTTGCTTGCTGTATTTTCCATGGCCTAGCTAAGCACATAGTAGATACTTAATATTGACTGAGACAGTGAATGAATAAAACATGGGCAAGTTGCTTATTATTAACAACAAAAAAGACCTATTAAGTGCAAAACACCAGGGTTGAGATATGGCACTTAGAGTTTAAAGATTTCTGGTCTCATATCCTACCACTTATCCTTACAAACAAGATAAGATGAAATGTTTTGTTCTCTGCATCAAGGTTTCATCATACATGGATTTTAAATGAGTCCAAAAGGAATGAGTAATTGAAAAAAATCATTGTACATAGTGAACAACCATTCACTGGGAAAGAAGAGCCCAAGTAATTTGATATAGAAATAGTGGCATGGACCCTAAGAAATTCAGAGTCACTCATAAAATGGGCACTGATGATGTTAAAAAAGACTTCAAACCTGGAGAATGGGACTTATGGTGTCATTGTATAAGTTCAGCTGAATAGAGTTTAAACTGAGTCAGTATAATGTGAAAATGGCCTGAGATAGCCCTGAGGAGGGCATGAGATAAACAGGTCAGTAGTTGGATACACAATGACACTTATTCAGTCAGAAATCTAAATCCCACGTATTGTTGAAATGTGTGTGTGTGTTGTTTTTAATAATTTTATTTTATACTTCATAAATAGAGGTAATAAATTTATGTTTTCTATCTTCATAAAGATTTATATCTGTGCATGCATATAGATACATGTAATTTAGAATATATATGGGATGTTTTATTAATGCTTTTCTGGTTGTAAATCCTTGAAAGATACTAATTACTCTGTCCCTTTTTCTTAATTAGGCATTATAAGGCCCCATAATAACTACTAGCTGTGAATAAGGGTACCATAAAAGTTACTCAAGTAATTGCCTTACAAACTGCAACTCTACTTAACATGACAAGTCATATGAGTTAAATAAAAATTGGAAAACAAGGTAGCCCCTTATCATATGAAAAGTAACTCGGCCTTCCAGTTTTTGGATGAGGTGTGTAGAGTGATACATTTAGAAACCAAGGATGTCCATCCCAGCTGATCTCAAATAAGCATTTTTTCATGATGAATTTTAAATTGCAATTGCATCAAGGAAACTTTTATTTAGGGCCAGCAGCTACTGTTGTATTCAGCTGCTGGTGACAAAATAAAGGAAGGGTCATATTCCCTATATAATAAAAGGGTAAAAGAGTGCAGTGCTGGGCAGGTAAGAAAGCTTTATGATTAGTAGAGAATCAGACTCCTATCTTTCTTTGGAGTGTGGCTTTGCATCTTCAAGGGCACATACAAAGCCCCCAGAACTTCAGACATTGTGACCGTATTTCAGGCAAAAAGGGAGAAAATTAATGCCAAAATTTTATTTTCCTTTTAGTTGAGTCAGCCTCCTTTAAAGCAATTTTCAGAAAGCCAGCACGAAGTTCTTACATCTCATTGGTCTTCAGCCACAGCAAGTGAGGGTGAAAAATGTAATCATTGAACTGGGCACTTTATTACTGGAAGAAAATTTGAATTCTCTTAACAAGAAAGGGCAGAATGGATTGAGTTCTGTCATATGGATTCTAAAAGACCTCAAAAATTTCAATGCAACATGCCACTTTTAGATACCTAATATATGCCAGGCTGTGTGTCCAGTACATCTTGGGGCACAAAGACAAATATGAGATTGGGCCAGCTCTCAGGGATCTGACTGTTTAGTGGAAGTGACAGACTATAAACCCCTTGTCTCAATTTATGTGGTAATAATGAGAGGTTTCCTGGGGGGTTGTGGAAGAGAGATGAATGCAACTGAGAGATGAATTTGATCCTATGTGGATATCTGGGTTTCCTGGAGGTGATATTCCCGGGATCTAATCTTGAACGATGGAGAAGAACTGGGTAACATTTTAGGCTTGGGAGATATCACAAAGAAAGCCAGGATTAGGAAAAAAATCATTATTTAAGAGGAATTGCAAGCAGTTAGGAATTATTTGGTGATAAGATAGAAAAAAAGTAAAGAGGTTAATAAGGAGTCAGTTACAAAAGGCCCAGCATGTTAAGTGAGTAACAAGGCCATAGAAAAGCCTTGCAGGGGGTTGAAACCTGGAAATTCAACAATCACATTGAATTTTAGACATGCCATTCTGGATGATATGTGAAAGAAACTTCAAAGAAGTGAACAACGGAGATAAGAAGAGTCATTAGAAGGCTATTTCAGTAGCCAAAGTAAAGAAGAATGGAACCCTAATTAGGCAGTAGTAGTAGGAATGGGGAGAAGGAAAGGGATTATAGAACCACGTAGAAGGAATAGTTAGTTAGTGAACGAAAAGATGTGGGTAGAAGGAGAGAAAGGAATTTAGACTGACTACAAGATTTTTGCTTTAGGAAGCTAGGTAGATGATAACACCATTATTTGAAATGATAAATGTAAGAGTAGGAAGAGGAGGTGGTATGGGAATGGAGGATTGGAACATGTTGAGTTTAGAGTGTCTGTGTAACAGTTAGGAATACTTTGTAGGCAATTAGATGTAAAAGCCTAATACTTGTAATCTAGATATGTACTAGTCAGAGTTCTCCAGAGAAACATAACCAATGAAACACATACATGAGGAGATTTTTTTTGTGTGTGGGAATCGACTCAAGCAATTACAGGTGTCAAGGAATCCCACTATCTTCCATCTGCAAGCTGGAGGGAAAGGGAAGTCAATGATACAATTCAGACAGAGTCCAAAGGCCTGAGAACTGGGAGAACCTATGGTGGGGGGGCCACGGGATAAGGTTACTCTGAGAACCGAAGACCAAGAACCAGAAGCAGGATGTTCAAGGGGAAGGAAAAGTCGATGTCTCAGCTCAAACTGAGAGAATAACTTTGTTCTTCTTCTACTTTTTTAATGGAGGCATACAACAGATTGGAAAATGTGCACTCACATTGGTGAGGGCAGATCTTCTTTTCTAAGTTTACTGATTTAAATGTTACTATTTTCCAGAAACACCCTCACAGATATACTCAGAAATAATGTTTACCAGCTATGTTGGTATCCCTTAGCCCAGCCAAATTGTTGTATAAAATTAACCATCACAAGGTTATACCTTGTCAACCTGGCACCCATAAGTATTTCCTTAATCCATACTTAATCTCTAAATGAAGACAGGAACAAGGTTGCAATTCCAATTGACGTGATACAAATATCCTGTGTAGAACTGAAAATGCATTAATCCTTTCCACAGATGAAAAGTGAAGTCCAGGCTGAGGTGGAAGGATTGCTTAAGCCCAGCAGGTTGAGGCTGTGGTGGCCATGAGCGTGCCGCTGCACTCCAGCCTGGGTGAAAAGAGTGAGACTCCAACTCAAAAAAAGAAAAGAGCCGGGCTCGGTGGCTCAGCCTGTAATCCCGCGCCTTTGGGAGGCTGAGGTGAGTGGATTGCCTAAGCCCGCGGGTTCGAGACCCGCCTGGGCAGCAAGACTTCATCTCTACAATAAATAAAAAAATCAGCCGGGTGTGGTAGCGCACGCCTGTAATTCTGGCTACTCGGAAGGCTGAGGTGGAAGGATCGCCGGAGTCCAGCAGGTCGAGGCTGTGGTGGCCAGGAGCGACCACTGCACTCCAGTCTGGGCAACAGAGTGAGACTCCAACTCAAAAAAAAAAAAAAAAAAAAAAGAAAAGAAAAGAAAAGAAACGTGAGGTCCTTGAGTGATGTTTACTTTTTCTCTGATATTGTATAGTATGAACACTGTGATGTAAAATTAATAATATTTAGATACTGATATCAAATCAATATACTTTTATGTTACATAATAAAGGAATAAGAGAGGAAAGGAAACAAGGATATTTGCTTAATATATCTGTATCCACACAAATGTATTTATAAAAAAAGAGGGAAATATTCATGACAATTAGTCTTTGTTTCCATAGCTGGTCATGTGGTTGTAGTTGGTATTTATAATAACCATTTTCCATTCACCTTAGCTGGTGCTTCTGCCTGATAGCCTTTATCAATCATGCCAGCTAACACCATAACCCCTTTCTTGGCCAGTTGACTCAGAGGTTTGAGGAGCTCCAATTGGCCGGATGACAAGTCTTTCACTTCAGCGGAATCACTGGTGTGTTTTCTGGTGGAAGCATTTTCCCCTCTGAAACTAAGACTTCTGGGACAGCAGAACATGAAGTGGGAACAAAAAACTTTGCTACTGAGTCACTTGGAGTCATGTCGACCAGTGACTCTCCAATGTCCAGCCCTTGATTCCTGTGAGAATTCACAGGATCAGAGAAACAGAACCGTATGGTATTACTCATGCCCATTTACATGGTTTATTGAATCAGATAACACCCTGTTTATGACAGGAAGCTAAGGTTATGTGGTAACTTGATGAACTTTAGTCAAGTACTCAGTTTCTACTAGCTTCTAGTAGCAGGCCAAGAGCTGTTTCCCAAAAGGAGAACAGTTATTTGCAGATGATGGAAGGGAATATATCTAAAATCCTAATAACCTGTGCTGCAATTTATTTATGGAGGCCTGTAAAAGCCTCCAGATGGGATTCCTAGCTGTCACTGGCACTTCAAGTACCACTGGATCTGCTAGATCCTTTTTTTATTGTGAGACCTGCCCCAAACTAGCAGCTTTTTGGGTCACTTGGTGAATGGGCTCAAGTAATACACCCAAATGAGAAATATGTTGCCTCAAAAAATCCAGATAGGTCCACTAGACATTATGCCTCTTTCTTAGTAGGGAGAAAATGCAACAGTTTATCCTTCACTTTATTTTTTATTTTTTATTTTTTTATTTTTATTTTTTGAGTTGGAGTCTCACTCTGTCGCCCAGACTGGAGTGCAATGGTTGCTCCCGGCCACTGCAACCTCGACCTGCCGGGCTCCGGCGATCCTTCCACCTCAGCCTTCCGAGTAGCCGGAATTATAGGCATGCGCTACCATGCCCGGCTGGTTTTTAAAATTTATTGTAGAGATGAGGTCTTGCCAAGTTGCCCAGGCAGGTCTCGAACGCGCGGGCTCAGGCAATCCACTCACCTCAGCCTCCCAAACCGCAGGATTACAGGCTGAGACACCGAACCCGGCTATCCTTCACGTTATTTTATGTAAGTATGTATTTATTTAATTTTTGAGTTGGAGTCTCACTCTGTCACCCCGACTGGAGTGCAGTGGCACGCTCCCGGCCACCGCAGCATCGACCTGCTGGGCTCCGGCGATTCTTCCGCCTCAGCCTTCCAAGTAGCTGGAACTACAGGCGCGTGCTACCATGCCCAGCTAATTTTTTGATTTATTGTAGAGATGTGGTCTCACCAAGTTGCCCAGGCGGGTCTCGAACCCGCGGGCTCAGGCAATCCACTCACCTCAGCCTCCCAAAGGTGTGGGATTACAGACTGAGCCACCGAACCTGGCTTATCCTTCACTTTAGGGACATCTTGACATACCCCATACCACTGACCCCTTAGAAATTTCACTAATGTAGAAGGCATCTGAATTCTAGTCAGCTTCATTTTTCACCCTCTGACACACATACTATGCTACCAATAAGTCTAGAGTAGTGGTAACTTTTTGTTCACTGGGTCCAGTAATCTAATGTTAACAATGTTGTGGGCCAGTATGACATCTTGTGAAGGAGAAAGGCAGTCAAAATCCCTGTGAACTAAATTATGACTTGGGGCTTGAGAGTTGATATATCTCTGATGTAAGGCAGTGAGGGTGTATTGCTGACCTTATCAGCCAAAAGAAAACGACTTTTAGTGACTGTTATAGACAGAAATGGAGAAAAAGACATTGATCTGATCAATAGCTGTATTTTAAATACCAGGGATGTGTTAATTTACTCAATGAAACCATGTCTGTTCCAGCAGCTGTAATTAGAGTCATCACTTGATTAAGTTTAAATAATCTGCTGTTATTCTCCAAGATTAATCTGTCTTCTGTAAAGGGCAAATAGGAGAGTTGAATAGGGATGTGGGAATCACCATTTCTGCATCTTTAAAGTCCTTGATGGTGTCACTAATTCCTAGAAGGAGGCAGTTCTAATGGCTTCCACTTGACCTTTTTGACCACCAAAGCTATTACACTATAGATCAGGGAACTCATAAGGGGATTCTGCCAGTTGCTAGGTCTATTGCAACTATGAATTTTGGTACTAGGAAAATAACTACAGATTGGGTTTGGAAATCCACTAGACCCACTGTGAGACAGACTTTTGTGTTGATAGCCCAGCAGACCAACTCATTTACCATGCAGACAAATGTGTGAGGTAGACCTGAACTAAAGCTTCATTGATAACCTGATCTCTATAAGCACCTACTCTGATGGAGGGTCACAGTGACATTTTGGGTCTCCTATAGTCAGTGTCAGTTCAAAGCCAATAGTCCTCTAAATGGCTGATTATGTTCTGTTCTCCAGTGCATTGTTATTATGGTAAAAGGCCATCTTTCTTTTTGGGAAAGGCTGAGAGAAAGATTAACAGTATAAATTTAGGTAGTGTACCAGGGTTTTTCCTTGAGGGAATATGGCCTCCACTTCATCCAAGGGGCTTTGGGTCTGTAAACTATCTCAAATCTAGGAATTGATTTCTATTTTTAATGATTTAAGGTAGACTTTTATTCATTTGATCTAGAACTTTTCTATTTATACAGAATAAGTAAGAATTTTTAGGCTTTCTATTTCATTTATAGCAACACCATGATTAACTAACCAACACCTTCAATGGGAGGGTCAAAATATTCTGATTGCTGCTTTGACTCTACTGTCTATTAGGGTAACTACATCCATCTTGCCTTTGGCTGTTGAGTGCTGTACTAGACCCCAGCTACCCAGGATTCAATAACTCCCATTACATTTAGTTTCTCAATGGAGTAGCAGTGGTTACCACCATAAGGTTTGACCTACAGAAGAGTCATCACAGAGCTCTTCAAGGATGCTGAGGTTTCCTTACACATTTATTTCTCAAGTACTGGTGAAAGGCATGTTTTCTGGGCCCTTTCAATGTGGATGAATAGGTCTAAATGACAAATCACTCTGAATATTCCAATCTCCCTAAGCCTTTGAATATCTTCTTCTCTATCAAACCAAGAGATTGCGAGAATTTTCAATTCACTTATGGTGGGCTGTGGGCGATCTTTTGATTCATGTTTTAGTAACCAACCCAACAAACTGTTAGAGCCCTTTCTAACTCCTTGATCTGCAACATTAAACGTAGGTTTTTGGCTTAATGAACTCATATCAGTACATTTAGTCTGATCTAACTTTTTGTTCCTTCCACCATTATTCCACATTCTTACTATTTATTCCCATGCATGTTCCTAGGTTACTTCTTGTATAAATTAGAAAACTCAAGTAGTTATGATAAAATGTAGTGTACCTCCTTATGGGTCACACTTTATGAAACACATTTAGAAACTTGTTGGGTGTTAAGTCTAGGAATAGGTCTTGAAGCAAAGAGGGATGGGTGGTGGTAATAGGTTCTGAGGAGAATCAGCATTTTCTTGTTTGGTAACTGCCTCAGGGGAGACCAGTACAATTTCTTCAGGTAATGCAGGGTAATCCCCTTAGGTGGAGCTGAAAAGGTTGCTACCTTTTTCATTAGGGAGGATACTTGCACTAGGGTTGAGGAGGCCAATTCCACTTGGGATGGGGAGGTGGCTTCCAATGGAAATGGGGAGATTTCTTTCACTGGCAAAAAAAGACTCAGTAGAATTTAGGAGTGCGATGTCTCCAGTTTTATCAGGGTCTTTCCACACAGCCCTTTAACAGTAGACATTCTGCAAAGCTGGGAGTTGAACTTGCATTGTAATTCAGCCAATCACAAGAGAAGGTTTTATATTTAATTTTCAATAATCTCAACCCTGTGGCTATAGGAGATAAGTGACTCCTTCCTAGAACACATAGAAGCTCTAAGGTCACGTATGAAGCATTTGAGCCGGGAACTGGAATCCCTGAGCTCACCCTTTTTTCTTCCTTCCTTCCTTCCTTCCTTCCTTCCTTCCTTCCTTCCTTCCTTCCTTTCTCTCTCTGTCTTGCTCTCTCTGTCTCTGTCTCTCTCTCTCTTTCTCTCTCTCTCTCTCCTCTCTTTCTTTCTTTAACCATTTTGCTCAGCAATACTGGGAACAACCTGCCAACATCTTTATATCCCTTAATGCTTGAAGGTATGATATGTAGTGTCACTTAGCTTTTTGCTTCTTATAAGTGACTAATTAGGAGTATCTGGTATAGTTTGGATATTTGTCCCCTCCATGTCTGATGTTTAAATGTGATTACCAATGCTAGAGGTGGGATCTGGTGGAAACTATCTGGGTCACAGGGGTGAATTTCCCATGAATAGCTTGGTGTACTCCTTGTGGTAATGAGTAAATTCTCACTTTATTAATTCATGTGAGATCTGTTTGTGGAAAGAGCCTGGCACATCTTCTCTTCCTGCTTTCTTGCTTTCTTGCTATGTGACATGACTGCTTCCTGTTGGCTTTCTGCCATGATAGAAAGCTTCCTGAGGTCCTCACATGATGTAGATATTGATACCATGCTTCCTGTATAGCCTGAAGAACTGTGAGTTACTTTTTTTATACATTACCCAGCCTCAGGTATTCCTTTATAGCAATTCAAAATGAACTAATATAATATAATATAATATAATATATCCAATGCAGATATTTTGTATATATTTCTGCCTTTATAAATACCATGGGCTACTACTGCTTTCTTTACTACTGAAAATAGAGTGGTTATTATTATCTTTAAATCTAATCAGATTAGAAAGCCAACTTCGGAAACCTCAGAGCAAATTCAGTGCATTTGGCCTTAAAATTTTGTTCCTTTAGAACCATTGTTGATATCAAAATCTGTGTTAGTCAGAGTTCTCCAGAGAAACAGAATAAGTAGAACTTAAGATATCTAAGACATTATGGGAATTATCTCAAGCAATTACAGAGGACAAAAAAGTCCCCCAGTTTGCTATCTGTAAGCTGAAGAACTGGGAAAGCTGGTGGTGTAAGTCCTGACATGAGTCTGAAGGCCTGAGAACTAGGGATGGAGGAATGGGAAGGCATATATCCCTGTCCCCATCCTAAGGCCCAAGAACCAGGAGCATTAAAATCTAAGGGAAAAATGATGGATGTCCCAGCTCAAACAGAGTTAATTTTCCCCTCATCTGCCTTTGTGTAATATTCAGGCTCTTAGCAGACTAGAAGATGTGCACCCGCTTTGGTGAGAGTGATCTTCTCTATTCAGTCTACTTATTCAAATGTTCATCTCTTCCAGAAACACTCTCATAGAAAGACCCGAAAATAATATTTTACCAGCTATCTGGGGACCTCTTAGCCTAGTCAAGATGACACATGACATTAACCATCACAGGATGGAAGAAATACATGTTTAAATTATAGCATACAGTTGGTAGTTAAATGCATATGAATAGATGGTATTGCCTTTGGATTAAGTGTGGGTAGAGAGAAGAGTTGAGTTAAGGCAAAAACTCTGCTGACATCAACAGTTTATTAAGGGCAATGAAAAATATTAGATAGTATGGTTTGCTAAAGGCTTCCTGTGGGTCAGGCACTGTGCTGTGGCTAATAATCCTGCCATGAACATAACAAACCTATTTCTTTCTTTCATGGACCTTAGCATACAGAAGATATTTATGTTTAATAGAACTTGCCTCCATTATGAATGGGGTAAATAAAAAGAACAGGGTCTGTTGGAACCTGAAAGATGATGATTCAAGCTAGTTTGAAAAGTCTTTTTTAACAGAAGTAATACTTAAACTAAGAACTAACAAGAAGATAATTTGATGTGGGGAAATCAAAGCAAAGGTATTACAGAGGGTACAAGAATACCACATGAACAAAGATCGTGGATTTGGGAAGAACTTAGTGCATTTGAATAGAGATGTCAGCATGGTGGAATACAAGAAAGAGGTGAGAGAATTATGTGACAAACCTCGAGTGGTGGGGAGAAGCTAGTTCATGGGAGACTGAATCGCTCATGTTTGTGTCATATCCCAAAAGAATCAGGAGCCATATGCAATGACCATTTAAAAAAATGTTTTTGTCTGCCTAGCCCCCCTCTCACATTTTTAGAACTTTCCCTCTTCCACCCCAGGAGATATTGGTGAATTTCTAATTACCTGGGGGAATCTGCATTCTAGGATATCTAATAAGAGGACTCCATCCCTCTGGTGATGAGGATTAGATTAGGTACAGAAATGAACCCAAGCAGGGCTAATCATAGTCTAATGTATATAGATACTTGGATGAGAGGATTTTCTTTTTCTCTATTTAAATTTGCTGTCTTGATACAATATGAAGAAAGCTTGTCTAAGGAAAAAGCCAAGTGAAGGCAAAGTAGCGAAGAGATGGGGAGTCAGTACAGATCCTGATGATCTAATTTTATTCTTGAATTCATGTATGGTGCTTCTTGAACTTCCCAGTTTCTTAATGCAGTTGCATCCCTTTTTGATTAATTTAATTTAAATTGAGTCTTTGCCATGTGAAGTTGAAATACCATAGATGTTAATGGATACAATGTAAATATAAAGATAAAAATTTTATCTCTATGTGCTACCAATATATAATTAAAAGATAAAAATTCAGAAAATTATTTATAATGGCACAAAAAAGAAAATACATAGAAATAAATCTAATAAAATATATGCAGGAACTAAAAAAACTATAAAGTCAAGCAAAGAGAAATTCAAGATCTAAATAAATGGTAAATCCTACCAAGTTCAATGATTAGAGAAAGCATTACTGTAAAGATTTCTGTGAAAAAAACAATTGATCAATAAAAATCAGTATGACCCAAATCAAAATTCCAATCTGTGTATTTTTTGTACATAATATATAAAAATAAATACACATGTTACATACACATTTTGTGTGTGTGAAACTGATTTTAAAATTCATACAGAGTTTTTTTTTTTTTTAAGGTTAAGCATAGCCAAAACAATCTTGAAGAAATAGAAGACATATTATATAGCTACAGTAATTAGGTACTGGCATAAACATACACACATAGACCAATGGAACAAAATAATAGAGCCCAGAAATAGCCTCAGACATAGAAGGTCACGTGGCATTTTTTCACTGTAATTAAGTGGGAAAAATATAGTCTCTTAAATAAATGACTCTGGGTAAACTGGGTAACCATATGGAAAGAAATGATTCTTGACTACCAGTGTACATGATAAAATACAATTGACTTTAGGTGGATTGTATCTAAATGTAAGGAGCCCAATAATAAAGCTTGGAGAAAATAACATAGGAGAATACTTCATGGCAATGTGGTAGGCAAAGATTCTTTAAGAGAATATAAAAGGCATCAACCATAAAGTTAAAGCTGGATAATGTAGCTGACTTTAAAATTAAGGATTTAATAATTAAAAGACCTTAGTAAGCAGTGGAAAAGGCAAGTCAAAGAATGGAAGAAAGGAGATAAGTGCAATGTATATTCTGATAAAGGATTACTAGAATTTTTTTTTAAAGAGACAGAAGCCTAATTGGAGGAGACCATGACAATCCAGGACTCAGCATGGGAACCGAATGAAGACACCCTTCTGGAAGGATCCGTGTGCGTGGCAAAGCCCCGCGGAAAGTCTTGAGGAAAGTTCTACATGAATGTCCTGTGACTCATGGTCGCCTGTTTGTTCCCATTATATTGTTATGCTTATACCTTACAGGAATAATATGCTTAAATCTCCCCTTGGGAAAGAATGCTGTGACTAAAGTTAAGGGTTACAGCATCTATAATGTCAATAATAAAGCAGTCAATGTTTCACCATTGGCCATGCCTCAGGAAATGCAAATAGCAACCCAATGGGTCACAATGACCCAACCAATTACTCTAAAACCTACTGTGACAAAGTGTACTTTTAACTGTTCTACTTTATGTTAAAACTATGGTATTGAGAAATGACAGAAACTGAGGTACAAACTAAAGCAAACACAGTTAAGCCGTACAAACAACACCAGAGTAGCCACAAGTTTAAAGCTTTGAAACAATATCACAAACCCTTGCCAACCGTTAGAGCAGGCCCCCATGTAGGTTATAATATGAATGGTAGAATTTGGTGGGCACCTAGAGGAAAGAGTAGTATACAAAACTTAGAATGGCTTGACCCTCCACTACCTTATACAGGTGCATATGATGATGATATGGTTAGAAAAGTCTGGATACATGAAAGACATGTTAAGTAGAAAAACTTATCTTTATAGGAAAAAATAAAACGCAGTGGACCCCTTGGTGCCTGCTTTCTAAAACCCAAAAAGGTCAGCACTTAGTAAAAAGTGAAATGATTGGTATATATAAATAAATATAGACACTGCCTCATCACAGACAGCGACCTTTAAATTAAAACTACATAAAGGTCATATGCTTAACACCTTTATATCTATGTAGACTATTTACCTTTATAAAGAATAAGTCTTACTTTCCACTTGCTAACCTTTTGACTAACATTAACCTTGCCCTTATAAGTTACCACTTCCAAGAACAGCTAGCTTCTTATATGTAGACATTATTAAATTGTATAATTATGCAAAAACCATAAGAATTGTAAAATCATTAGTATGTCATACAATCATTTCGATATGTTTTGATTGTTAATTATTTCTTTTACTGTTAACTTTCTGCTGTGTATGCCAAACATTATGATATAAATAAATCAGCACTGCTGTGCTTCAGTGCCAGAGTGCCTGAAAAGAAACTCTGGTCACGACTCTTCATTCCCTCGCCTCATCACGCCTCCTTCTCGGGTCCCCGTGAACCACCTGGAGCTGGCCTCCGGCACCTAATAGAAGAATGATAAATGACTTTACTTTCACGAAAAGTACATCCAAATGGCAAATATGCACATGAAAATGTACTTAGTCATCAGAGAAAGACAAGTTAAAACACGATGAAATGTAAACATGCAGTCATGAGAACAAATTTAATTTAAAAGACTGCCACTATTAAGTGTTGGAGATGATGTGGAGCTATTGGAATTCCTACATGCTATTAGTGGAAGTTTAAATTGGTACAATCACTCCAAAAGATTGTTTGACAATATCTACCATATATAGCTACACACATAAACCTATAAACTAGTCATACTATTCCTAAGTACATAGCTAACAGAAATGCATATATATGTGCACCAAAAGGCATGTATAAAAACGGTCTTACCTGCTTTATTCATAATAGCCTTAAAATTCAAATAACCAAGATGTCCATCAGCTGTAGAATGAATAAATACGTTTTACACAAGAGAAACCAACAAAGCAATAAAATGAATAAGCGACTGCCAAGTGCAACACTGTAGGATGAATCTCACATACATATTTTCGAGGGAAAGAAGCCAGATCCCTAAAAAAACAGTGTATGATACCATTTTATCAAGTTCAAACATGGGTAATATTAATGGATAGTGATGGAAGTCAGGATGGTAAGTTCTTTTGGAATGTATGTGGGATACTGATCACATTCTACTTCCTGAGCCGTGGCAGTGAGTGACAAAAATATGTTTTCTCTTGGTGAACATCAGACTGTACAATCATGACTTGTGTGCCTTTCTGTTTTTGAGTGACACATCAGGAAGATGTTTACTTAAGAAGGAAATAGAATTTCAAAAAAGAATATGCGTGTTGGGCTGGGTACTTAATTATATTTGCATTTGTTTCAGGATAAAATTTGGAGAGCATTAAAATTGAGGGCTTGTTTTTCTTTCTTTCCCATATTTTTTCCCCATGGTCTTTACCATTTCAGTCAGTAGTATCCATTATCTAAAAGAAAAACAGATTCAATCTAGCAAAAGACAATTGGTTATTTGAAAACCACAACAGTGATAAAGATCTTGAAAGCCTACATTTTCAATGATGAACCAAATTCTTTAGCCAGAAATATTTTTTATGAATCTCATCAAGCAGGATTTTTAGGATAAATTGTCAAAGCCTGAAGAAAAATTACATCACATTTGTCCAAAAACGACAAGTAGGGTAAGCATAGATTCAAATTTTGTGTGTTTTCCTAACACACAAAAGAGATACATTTTTTTTTAATTTAAAAAATGTTCTTGACTATTGAGTGTAGCTTCAACATTAGGAAAGGATAGGAAGGGAGTTAGTAGCTGGTGCTGGATTTCTAAGAAACAGTAGGGCATCATTCTGCCTCTCAAGTTTTAGATCTCGCTAGAGTGGAACTGGGGGATTTATAGGAATGTCTGACCCACTGGATGAACCTTAGGGCAGAGAGACTCATATCTTGCTTTCTTGAAAGTAGCCTGAGGACATGACCACTGTCCCAGGGAAACCTCATGCCTGCCATGGCTTGGAATGACAGAAGAGCAGTTTCTGTGAGAGGCTGGGCTCACTGGGTTTAGTGACAGAAAGTTCATACCCACACATGCAGTGTAGCATGGAAAAAGTAACACCACTAGGCAGCTTTCATGTCATCAGAGGTGAGTCCTCACATAATCACTTCCATTTTAAGATTTTATCACTATTATTTAAAGACAACATAAAAAACAGTCATATAAAATTCACTTGAGTACTTGCTATATGGAGAAAGTCAAGAATGATGTCTATTATGTCATTCAGTGTCCCTTATACAAAGCTCATGAGCTCTGAGTTTGCTAAGAGGGGAAGGAAGTGTGTATAAAAGGGCTAAGAATTGACAGACAGGTCCAAAGGATTATGGCGGAAATAAATTACTATATGCAAAAGCCGTAGAATAAAAGCTAGTTGCTGTGTTGTTGTTAATGTAGTATACCTTAATTTTGCAAGATTTAGTTTTCCACTGCTAAGTAAATATGGGGAGTTTAGAATTAAGTTGGTATAATAAAGAACTGAAAGCAAGTGTGCTTATCAAGAATATAACATCTCCCCTCTCCCTGCACCTGCATAATGCTCTCTGCTTTAGCAGGACCACATTTTTGAGATTCTAAAGGTCAGATTACCAGGAAAAAACCTGGAATTTTGGGATCCTTAATCAACCTTTTTGAGTCAAGGACTGTGATTTGTTTGGCTTTATATACTCCTAGCCAGGCTGGACATGGAAAACTAATTGTGTTGTTGGGATGAATAAATGGATGGAATTTCAGTTGGGAAAATTATACAAGCGGAAATGCTACCCTAAATCCAATAGCTACTCTACAAAGTATCACGTATAAGAAGCTCTTCAAACTGGGGATAACTGGGCCTTGGAAAATCATACTCAGAATCAACACTCCTGTTACAGCTTCCCCAATGCTACAGATTCTGGTACTTAACTCTGCCCAGAATCTCTCAGGATTAAGAAAGGGGGTTTTTCAACTCCAAATCATAACATTAAAATACCTGTGCTCAGCTTACTACTGGATAATAAAATTGGCAGTGCTGTTCAGGTGCCATGTCTGAGTGTAGCTTCAATGATGTGACCAATCAACTATATGTTTACTATGTGTTTTTGATCCCATTGCAAAACAAATACTTGTCCTACAATTTCTTCTTATTACAAAATGAATTTCAAATGGTTGATCTGGGAATTTCCTTCCAAATTCAGCCCTCCTCACCCAAACTCATTAGTTGTGTATGTGTTTGTGTATGCGTGTGTGTGCATACTCTCCCAACTTTCCCTTATTAACAAATCAACATGTTCCCAGCAGAAGAGACTAACTCACTCTTATCTCTCTTGGACGTTACCTCTTAGGATCTCTGGCACATCGCTTGTACGTCCTCACTGAGCACTTCAAAGTCACTCCTCAGTCTATCCACAATGGAATCCCTTCAATCCAAGCAGTGATGGGAGTTGGCAGCCTTAACCTGTCTTCAGCATCCTTGACATCTAATTCAATAAAAAGCACATCTCCCCGGAGATCTTGATGAAGTAAATATTATCTCTTTCACATAGAAATATTAAAAATTATTAGGCATTAATTATATTCCAGGTCCCGTGGAATGTACTGGTGTTGTGCTCTATACAGATAATTTCTGTTTGTCTTTATTTCTCTCTTCATCCCCTTTCCTTTCCCCTCTCACACTCCTGAGTAGATTTGTGATGCTTTATAACAAGCACACACAATAAACTAATGGAGAATGAGAAATCCAGGGTCATGACCAGAGGAGGCATTAGTAAGAGGAGGGAGTCAAGAAAAAACACTCAGGCCACAAAAACGTATGCTGTTGTTATACTTGTGCTGACATTTAGCTTTGGGTTTCCTGGCAGTCAAAGCTGGTAGGAAGACCTATTGCTCCTTTTCAGAAAAGAGAAAGTATCTCAGTTCCTTAGGGAAGGCAAAACTTTTTTTTTTTTAGCACCAAGTTCTGAAAAACATTTTCCTTGTGCTGCTTTATACAAGGGGCACCGAATGATATAATCCATAACATTCTTTCTTGACTTTTTCCATATAGCAAGTGCAGGAAAAGATTTTATATGACTGCTTCTTGTGTTGTCTTTAAATAATTGTGATATACTTTTGAAATGCATCTCCATGAATGTGATTATGTGCAACAAAATGTGTCTTGAAAAAATGAATTTTACCTACCTGAAGGTCCGAAGTGTCTTTTCAGCTGACTGTTATTATCATTCCCATTGCAGCTATAAGAACCATAGGAGCTATTAGAGTCAAGAGTTTGGGATTTGCTGAGCTTCAAAAGTTTAAAATTTATTTTAAAAAAATTGTTGGACTTTTCAGATTCTTTTTATGCTAAAATATATTGTGATTCTGTAAGAGAGAAAAATAATGTTCAGTAGTTCTTCATTTTATTTAATCATGGAACCCTTTAGTCATGTACTAACTAACATCTGCTGGGAAATGTTGCTGAAAGTTATTATTTGAGAATACCTTTTAATGTAGACATTAAAAGGTCCCTTGCAGGGATACTGGCACTTTAGTATAAGATTAATGATGGTCAACACATCGTTGAAATTGAGAGTTATGAATTTCTAGTAGAGCATCCTTGATGCCCTGACAAGTAGATGAAATATATTTGGGCAGACAGACCTTTCTAGAATCCCTCAGATTATACCCATATTTATAAGATCGGTCCCCACAGTCTTGGTCATGGTCTGAGAGTGTTTTTTATCCTATGACATCAAGATTGTATTCTTCAGAGTAATCTTTGAATTCCACCTGAATATTGTAGCCAATAAAAATACTGTTGAGACAATTTGAAACTTGACTACATTTTAAACTACCACTTAAAGAGAATAGTGCTTAATAGCTTGTGAATAAGAATGATAAAGATTGTGCAAGAAGATAGCTTTCAAAAAAAACCACATTATTCTTAATATGACACAAATTAATGTGGATAATGTTGCAATAACAAGGACACTTTAAAACAAAACAGTTAATTAGTGACATCAAGCACTTCTTTATAATCCTTTAAAGATGGAAATTGCCAAAGACCTTAAGACTGGATAGAATGAAAACAGATCTCATTTTTTACATCTTAGAAATAAATATTTATAACCACCTGGAGTCTATTTTCTGGATTGAGAAGAGCAATAATCCTCCAAATTTGTCTTGGAAATGTCACTTCTAACTTTTGCTGGCTGAATAACTGAACAATATTAAAGCTTCTCCCTCTTCCTCACTACACTGAAGACAATATTAAATATTTTATCCTTAAAAACAGAACTTTGCTATTTTAAAACAAAAGTAGTTTCTATCCTCTAAGCTATAGCATTAGTCACCAGAGACTGGAACTCTGTCTGAAGATTAGGTTTCTTTATTGAGGTCCAGTAGGACTATACTGAAAACTGTCAACCCTTCCACGCTTCTGTGCATTGGGCTTATTGTTCTGTTTACCTGCAGGGAACTCTCCCCCAGACATGATGGGTTCTTTATCTATTCTCTAAAATTCCACATGGTTTCTTTTTCCAAGAAGCATTTTCTTACCTTCCTCCTATTTTATCAATATTTTATTTTTGCTACTTTGTGCTTAGCTCTGTTTCAGTTATTCCATTTATCAAATTATGTTCTCATGTAATTTTGCCCCACATAGAGTGTGAGTTAAAGGAAGATATTAACTATGTATAATTCAATTCTGTGTTTTGGAGTTAAAGTTTACACTACAATGCAAGTCTGCACAAACTATGCTGCATTATTTGCTATAATTGATCTAGCTGTGCATACCCCAGTTCTGCTGCTGGTAATAGAAAACAATTTGCTATGGGAAGTAACTTAGCCTTTTCTGGTTTAACAAGAGTTTCCTTGGGATTAATTTAACCATTTTGGTTAATTAGTCTTTAGAGGGGTGATGGAATAAAATATCAGCTCAAAGTTCAAGACTCTTTCTCTACTCTTCTCATGATCCTTCCATTTTCCTTCCTTTTCTCCAAGATGGCATTCTTGGTTCAAGAGAAGAATAAATTGTTTAATCCAGTATGGCATTGGACTGCCTTTTTGACTCCCTGTTGAGGCGTGATTAGCCTGTTCATTATCTGGTCCTCTTGGGCTGGTATTCACTGAGGTGTAAGTAATCCCACCTAGTCTACTTGGGCTTCCTCTGGAACCTTCTCTTGATGTTATAGCCCCTTCCATTTGTGTGGGGTTTCCAGGCTTCAGTGTTCTATGGTCTCCCAGTACCAGATCCTTCAAATTTCTCAACAGCAATCTCCTAAGTTCCTCATCTTGGGCTGTGAAAACTGTAAGATGTACATGGCAAGTGTTGGTCAGGTCGTGCAGGGATGCTCACTGCCATCTGCTTGTGTCTAATTTTTCATTTTTACTTCATGCTGCATTCAGTGAAAAAAGGAGAAACAACCCTGGGCATTCTTACGTTCTCCCTCAAATAATCTAGTGTCTCTATCAGGGGTTCTGTTATTATTTTTTTTTTTACTAGAGTTTGACTTTGGGACATGCAATCTCTTCTCAGGCACTCAGATTATATTCTCATGCTAGAAAAATCACTTTCAAATTTTTTGAACGAAATTATACAAATTTCTTCTACATTGAATCCTTACTTTATCTTAGAGTTTTTAGTAAAACTCTGTGATCCAAGTTAAGTCACTCAGATTTAAATCCTGATATGAGAATAAAGTTTTATCAAAATTGTCTTGCTTATAAGACTAATGCCTCATTGTGAACTCAAGAGACTTTTTTTGGCAGCCAAAAACTGAATATTAGATATATCCTTCTTTTATACATTCCTATGTTAGTGTATAAATTCATATAGCTGGTAAGGGGAAGATTGATTTTTTGATCATCAGTATCCAAATGTAGACAGGGGTTTTTTTCTTTGCCAAACCTACTCTTTTTGTCCATCCATAGACTTTGTGTTTCTGCTATATTTGGCCTATATTATTGTGCCATATTTACCTAGTTGCTTTTAATTATACTGTTAGCACCCAGTTCCTAAAAAACAGATGTTATGTTAATTTTATTTCTCTGTGTTTCTTTTTTGCTCTTGTATTCAGAGCTAAACTCCATTTTCTAGCTTTCTTGTAGATAGATGGAACCTCATGTCTACGTTCTGGCCAGGGAATGTGGGTGAAAATGATGTATACGACTTCCAAGTCTACCTACTAACACTTCTTTTGTAAACCTTCATACTCACATTGTTTATCAGTTGGCCAGATAAGGATTCACTGAAGGAAGGACTCTGGGGTCCTAGGGGACATCGGATCCATTAAATCATTTTGTGGGGTCTGATTATTATTCACGGAACTCTAATTAAAATTTAGAATCTCCTTTAATTGTTAATATAGTTTTGACATGAAGAGCATTTGCAGTGCTTCTTACTTTGTCACTTACAGAATCATAGATCTTTATATTACATTACAGATATCTCAAAATATTTATTTAATTTATTTATGTTCTCATGCCAGAGTGCATTTATTACGTGAGATCAGAATCTCCATCAAATAATTCCAATCCCTAGGAGGACCTTAATCCTTGCAATACTCACCTATATTTTAAAATTGAACTTTTTACTAGACATGCCATTGGATCTTATCATTTAATACATTAAAAACAATTGAGGTGAGGGGATTGCCTGAGCCCACGGGTTCGAGACCAGCCTGGGCAACTTGGCAAGACTTCATCTCTACAATAAATAAAAAAAATTAGCCAAGTGTGTAATTCTTGCTACTTGGAAGAATCACGCCTGTAATTCTTGCTACTTGGAAGGCTGAGGTGGAAGGATTGCCTGAGCCCAGCAGGACGACGCTGGGGTGGCCGTGAGCATGCATATCTCTGCATTCCAGCCTAGACAACAGAATGAGACTCCAACTCAAAAAAAAAACAAAAACAAAAACAAAAAAAACAAGTAAACAAATAAACAAAACCAAATACATATATTATCTTATTCCAAGTTTAAAATATATTTCAATAACTCTTTAAATATAATTGCTTTCTTTTTATTTTACATATTTTGTCTGTATTTTTTCTTTCTTTCTGAATTTTGGGGGTTTTTTTGGGTCCTGTTTCTTGGCATATCTGGTAATTTTCTATTAAATACTGGGTATTACAATGTATTTGAAAATTAAATGATAGAAGAAAAGCCATTTAGGAGAGTTGCTGAACCAGGACTTATATCTTAAATATTTCACACTCTTTAACCCTGTTACTCTAACAGTGGTCCCCAATTTGGCTTTATTAAAAAGATTAAGCCCTGGAGAAAATGAAATGATTGTGTGACTATTTCCCAATTCTGTCACAGATGGTCTTTAGCAGAGGCAGAGGGATACAGTCAATTCATTATACATGTAACAGTCACCTTATGGCATGAAGTTTAATTCTCTCTCCTCATCTTGGTTGAGAAAGCCTGCTTTAGATGACAGAAACATTTCAAGAGATGAAGCAGTTTCAATGTGTCTGATCCCAGCAAAGGGAGTGATCGGTCAGCAAATTATTGTCATAAGACAGCTGGGGGAAATCAACAAAATGGAATCGATTTTGCTATTCTTATTGGTGGAGAGTGGCCATTCAGTCTCTGTTGGGCTGTTGAGGCTTGCTAGAAACCAGTGGTCCCATCACATGAGAGTGTTGATCTAGAGTTACTAAAGAAGCAGAAACTGAAGAAAGATGATGGGTTTTGGCTATAGGCATTTCGATGAATCTGAGTCTGTCTGGGATTGATACATTCAAGAAAGAGTAGGGAGATATTGTAAAACTTTTGCATAAAATTTCTATTATTAATTCTCAGCAAAAATTGTTGTCAAGTTGGTCAAGGGGCTTGCTTACACGCCATTCCCTGATCCTTGGGGAAATAAATGAATGTACATCTTCCATCAAAACACTGCTGTGAAAGAACAGAATCTGGTGGGTAGTAGTTAGAAACTAAAGCAATGAATAATATTCATTACTCTCAGAGATTATGTAGCTTGCCATTGTTTGCTTTTCCTTTTCTGCTGAAAACCTCTAAAAAAATTCTGAGAAGCTATGAATATAAAAATTATAACCTAAGAATTCCCAGCAGGCTGAATTATTTGCTGAAACACTTAGGAACAGCAGGTGTTTTGGGAATATGTGGCTTTGAAAGCCATTTCCTCTCAGCTAAAGCATTCTTTCTCCTGGAGGTAGAAAATGGTATCAAGATTCAGATAAAAAATGCTGAAACAGTCTGTTATTTTCTCTCTCATCACTTGCTTGAGGTTTGTTCTTTTCTCTTTCCATTTTTAAGTCACGTTAGGCATTTTATCTTTTGCTTTATTTTGCTGCTGGGCAAGCAACCTTTATTTATTCTTTAATTCTTACTTAATTTCTTGTACACAAATTAAAATATTTATTATATAATTTTTAGTCAGAAGTTCTTTGCTCCCTTTCTGAAGTTCTATAAGAATTTTAGGCATTATCATTTAATTTAGCCCTTAATTATATGCCATTTTTGTCAATTGTTCTCATTATTTATGTTTATCTTATTTATTCCCTAAATGATTTTTTTGGTATATATGGGTATAATAGTTAATTTTATGTGTCAACTTTACTAGGCCTCAGGTGCCCAGATATTTAGTCAAAAATTCCTCTGCGTGTGTCTTTGAGGGTGTTTCTGGATGAGGTTAACATTTAAATTGGTAAAAGAAGTAAAACAGATTGTCTTTCCTAATGTGTGAGGGGCTCATCCATTCAACTGAAGACCAGAATAGGACAAAAAAGCTGAGTAAGAGGAAACTCCTCCTGCCTGAATTCCTTGAAATGGAACATCAGTCTTTTCCTGCCTTTGTATTTGAACTGAAACATTGACTTTTCCTGGGTCTCGAGCCTGCTGATCTTCAGACTAGAACTTACACCATTGGCTCTCCTGGTCCTCAGGCCTTTGGACTCAAACTGAAACAGCATTATTGACTCTCTTGGGTTATCAGATTACTGACTGAAGATCTTGGTACGTAACCTTCATAACTGCATGAGTCAATGAGAGAGAGAGAGAGAAAAAAAAGAGAGAGATCTCTACAGTTCTTCATCCCATTGGTTCTATTTCTTTGTAGAACACTAATACAATGATTTATGTCTTTGACATTTATTTCATATTATCCACAGCACACAGTACACCATGATTATACTAGAAATTTAAAACATACTTTTAGAAGCAGAGTGTTCCTTGAGCAAATGATTCATAATACTTAAAGTCAGTTACTCTGAGATAAAAATTGACTACACATTTGCTAAATCCTTGAGTGCATGTACTATTGCACTTGTCAATTTTGACATGGGTGGAAATAAAGGCGGTGAGAAATGCAGTATTGATCTCGATTAGGTGGTGTCAAATGAGCTGAATTGCTATGTTTGAATGATGAATTGTAATTACAGCACATAATACAGCTTGATTTTCATAATAAAAGACATTCTTAAAATGACAGGTTAAGCTCATTTACCATAGTGAAAAGCTCATGTGTACCTTCTGAAAATTCATGATATTGTAAGTGGTAGAAGAAAGGTTCTATTTATCATGGCTGCTTATAAGATTTGTAAGTATGTCATCTTTCCTGCAGCAATTAGTGCTTCTTACCCAAGTTGGGGCATGCATTTGGAGTTGTTTTTCAAATTGTGGTGATGGATAGCTTGTCTGATTTTCCCTTTGATCCTTGAGATGGATGTGTAAGAAAGCTGATCAAGATAAAAGTTTTAATGTGTTTGCTATAAAACAGAGAGAAACTATAACTGATTCATGCTAAGTTGAACTCTGCAGCCTTAGCTTCATTGGGGTTGTGTAGTAACAAAATTAATGGATTAAAGTTAGATAATGTACCAAACCATAAACCAGAGACAAGTGAGCAGAGAACTGCATTTGTCGAGTGGACATCATTCTGGAGACTTCCAAGCATAGCGGTATGAGTATTCTCACATGAAAGACTATTACAAACTCTTACAATTATGGAGACTAAGCACTTATAATTTTTGTTAAGTGAACATTAGAAATACAATTTATAAAAATGCGAAAGTTTTCTTCTGACATGTTGCAGCTGAGAAATCTGAGAAAGTAGAATCATCAACTTGCCAAATGAAGAAGAAAATTGTCCTCTGAAATGTCTGGTATTCTGAATTTGCCACTCATCTAATTTGTATACACATTTCAGCAACTCATTTTTTTCCAGGCACTTTGCTGGATTTTCTATAGAAATATCAAAAACTATTAATGTTGCCACTTGATACCAAGAAACATGATGGAGAAAGCCTCCTGAAATGCACCTTCCATGTCAACAGTTGATACTATTAAGGGCATTAAGTACAGCATCCCTGTTGCTCAGGAGGAAGCGTCTTTCCAGTCCTGCTCTCATTAGGTAACTTTTCTTCCTCTTCAAATATGAGGAAAACAAAACCTCTTAAACACCTCAACAGAAAGTGAACACAAAGTGAATACTCCCCAAGGGACACAGAGGGCTTAGAACAGAGACAAATGGAAATGGCATTTGCAGATATACTGGAGAGCAGTAAGGACAACTGCTTTAGCAGCATAACTGTAAGAATGGATATTAAATGGAACATTGAGCAAGCCCACGAGCAAATAGTAAGAATAACAACTCTGCTAGAAGGAAGTGACCTCTGGGATATGCCTGTAAAACCATCAACAGTGTGTGGCTTTCAGTGGGATAGGTGCAGAAGTCAGATAAAGAAAGAGACAGAGAAATCAGATCTGGATTGAACTGAAGTAATGATGATTTTCTTAATCATCCTTGAAGATTTTACCCAAGACTGAATGAGGAAAACATTGAAAATTAATATTATAATTTCTCTGTATGCCATCTATTGTTTGTATTTAGAATATAATTATTAGTGAACTATATAGTAAAATGAGTATACTATTTATTTTCAGTGCAGATCCATTCTTTCTAAATCGATCCTTTAATCGAAACAAACTTCTTGAGTTTAAGAACGTTTCACATATTGTTGTAGGTGACTGTACTGGGCACTTATGACCTGAAAAAACAACAGTCTATACCTGGGCCCAGAAGAGTGAAGCCTGGAAATCAGTCCTTTTTCTAGAATACTGCCTTTGTCATGCTCATTTCGGTCTAGGGGTTGTAGGCATGGCCATTTTTTTTTTTTTTTTTGGAAGTTACCAAGGTCTTCGTAAGAGGGTTTGGGGGAAGAAAATGTGAGTGTGATGAAAAACAATTCCTTTGGAACTTTATTCAAATCACCATGTCTCTCTTCCTAAGATCCATGAATTTAGAGGAGATATCCCTCCTGTCCAACTCCATAAATGGAAGCAAATCAAATAACAGATATTTTTTTCATCCTTTTTTATCAGTCCAACATTGAGCTAAGTGTAAGGTACACAAAATAGAGACAAGCTCTATTCCTGAGCCTCAAATAATTATTCTAATTACACAGAAGAAAGAAATGTCACAGTCTAAAACATTTCATTTTAGTTAGAGAAACAGTAGGAGACAAAATGAAAAAAAAAAGGGATCTGAAGCAAGGAGATTTAATAAAAGAGACATCATTTGTGATATTTCTTGAAGAAGGATGCAAGAGAGGGGAATGTATATGCAGATGGGAGAAGCAAGTTTGCAGCACAGCACTAACAAACCCATTCCCAGGTTTAGGCATCAACCTTGGCCTTCAGCCTAGCTTTTGCCGACAGCAGTGACTCTGTACTTCTGTCGTTAATGCCATGATACCCACCAGACAAAATAATTTCTGTGTCTGCTTTTTTAAAACTCAGTTTCTGATACTTAGTCCTCTCCTAATTTAATTCCATTCCACCCTCTTGGCTATTTGTCCTGCTTGAGGAGAAAGGGTTTGCGAGGGAGGGACATGGTCTTTGGCTTCAAGGTGTATGTGTATAATTTTATGTGCTAGCTTTTTTCTGTGGGAGTTTTTCTTTTGTTTGTTTTTCAGTTGTGTCCCCAAATCTTTATGAAGTAAGATGCCAGTTGTGGCAAAGATGCTAGTGCTCACCAACACCTGTATTCTATCTTTTTTTTTTTTTTTATCTGAACCTCCAAGTAGACCATACTTTAAGGTTCTCTTGCAGGCAGGTGTTGCCACGTGAGAATTCTGGGCATGACAGATGCACAAGGATGATGGGACCACTTCTAAACTGACACATGGAGAGCCTCCCACGTGTAGTTCTCTCCATCTCCTGGCTGATCATCTCCATCTACTGGGGACACCAAAGGGGGACAGAGCCCTAGTGAGAAGGACCCTGGTTCCTTGAACTGGCATAAGACAGTGCCTTCCCCTCCTTCCAGGGCATTCATATGAACTGTGATGTGATGGGAGCTGCAAATAACCCTGATTATTTATAGTAGCTGAATCTCTACTTGGTTACCCATCGATGCATTTAACATATATTATTTGAACACTTCTCATGTTCAATACCACACTCATATTGATTTCTCAAAACAATGCCACTATCAATTTTAAGCAAATGAATGATTTTTTTTTTTTTTTTGCAATGGAACATAGCCGCTTTTGGCTAATGTCTGAATAACTTTTTGTTTAGAAATAATTTCAAGATGAGAAAAGTTGTCAGAACAGCACAAAGAACACCTGTATGCTTCTCAGTCAAGTTCACTTACAATTTGACTCATTTGTTTCACCTCTTGCTCTTTCTTCACACATATGCATATTTTAAATATTTTTTTTCTGGACCCGATTACCACCTAAAAATAAGGACACTCTCCTACACAACCATCATATGATTAACAAATTGAAAAAACCAAAAGATAAAACCCTCACCTCTATTCAATCCACTGTATTGCAGTCTGTGAATTAACCCCAACCTATCCTTCATAATATATATTTTTCTCACTGTACACTATCCAACCTAGGAGTATGTATTGTTTTTAATTGTTGTGTCTCTGTAGGCTCCCATAATCTTTGTCTTTGCCTTTAATTTTTGTCTTTTGTGGCACCGACATTTTAAAAGAACACAGTCCTTCCTTTTTAATAGAATGTTTTTTGCTTTGGGTTTGTCTCGTGTTTTCTCCTTATGAAAGTCAGGTGAAACGTTCTTTTGGAGAATCTCTTTACTGAAAACATTTTTAAAAATTTGAAGATAATGTATTTCATGGTATGTTTATTACAGTTAAAAAAACCCATTTCTAATTTCCTTATTCCATGTACTCAAATCATCAGACAACCTCTTAGTACTTCTCTCCTGTTTTGGGCCCCATGGTATACTGAGAAACACATATATGCACACATATGTATGCACCCCATTGCTTATACTTCTCTGCAGAATCCTGACTGATGCAGTGACATAGGCAGTTGTTTTTGTGTTTCTCCTATCTTTGCTTAAAGTGATAATTACTAGAACAATGTTTTGAATATGAGAAGTGTTCACATAGCATATACTAAGTAGATCAATGAGTCAATTAGTAACTAATATAAAAGTTAGCATCGAGACTTTAAAACAGAAAGTGAAATTTTAGCTTTTTGATCATATTTCTCCATAATATGGGAATCTTCTAAAAAGAAATAGAGCAGTTATGTTTTTCAGTCTTAAGAAATAATTTTTTCACATTTTTTTTGTATTCTCCACAGAAGCCTGAAATAATGTTGCTATCTATAACTCCAATTGTTTCCTGTTTACCATACGAAATGACACAGGTTTGCTCTAAATTTCTGTATTGAGTAGATATATTTCACATCTAAGAATTTTTGCTGCCCTCTGGTGGACATAACTTAGTACACAAAAGTATATAAATGTATATCAAATTCCATCTTTAAAGCAGTTTCTTATTAGGTATGTTCCCAAAGTTCCTTTCTAATTTGGAAATCTGAGTGCATTTTTCATATAAGAAGAGAGATTAGTATCTCAGATTTGCTTATACATCCCTATTATAATACAAGAAGAGCTTAAAATAGAACCTAACAAGTTGTGACAATGATTTTATGAGAAAATGCATTGAAAGCGATACTTGGGAATCCAGTGGCCATCTCCCCTCTGTGACCTTGATTGCTGAGGAAAGCTAAGTGGGATTCCCTGGATCCTGTCCCCGAGGGTGCTTCTGTGAACTGGACGGCATGTGTGCCAGGGGAGGGGGAAGGGCAGAGTGGAAGTTTTCCAGAAATGGGTCTAGGTAGGGCGGAATGGCAGGAACTGAGTGGAGCACGGATAGGAGGGGCAGGAGAATGAGATGATTTTGAGAAAAGTAAGAGATCTGGAAATAAAAATACACAATGGGACTGGAGGGACAAGAGTGATCCCAAAATCAGGGAGGAGGGAGTGGAGAGCCGTGGTGAGGAAGGCCCTGCACCTGTTGTAAGAGCCAGCTGTGAATTTTTAAAGACTTTGGTGAGCCAGTTGTTAACCATAGACATTATTAAAAACTAAATCATGAAAACTTACAGTGAAATAAATTGTCTTTAAAACTAAGGTAATTTGCACTCAACGCTTGCAACTTCCTAGTTATTTTATTATTAATTAGTAAAATCACCCATGGAGATGATTGATATGCTTTTCTTCCACAGGGTGGGCGTACTTTATAATGGAATGGAGCTGAGTGTCTCTCCCCAACTCTGCATTCTGAGATGTCAGCAGCTTGTTTTTGGTACAGTGGGAATACGTTTGCCAAGAAAATTGGAACATGCTGCAAATCAAGGATCTATCTATCCCCCAAAGCTGATGTTTAAAACATTTGCCAGCATTCTGTTGGGTAAGTTCTCTTTGAGAATAGCTTTCCTTTCCTTTTTTTACAAATGTATTTTAAAAAATATTTATACCTGTGCAACATTGGTGTGCTGGTTCATTTATCCATTAAATAAACATATTTAAAATTTTTTTCTACCTGTTAGGAGACAATTTTCCATGAGTCTCTTGTGTTTCTGCATATCTTACAATAGAGGCACTGACTACACTTCGTGTCTGAGTAGTTTTTCAGTGATGCTCATACAGCAAATGGTCTTGGAGGAAAGGGATTGGAGCAGAGGACAGACATGCTTATGCCTTTTTTTAACACTTCTATATTCCCTAAACTCAAGACTCTTCTTCTGTATCACAACCCCACTGTACATACAGCTGTCCTCGGGCCTCTTTGACTTGGTCGCCCTGTAGACTTGGTGCTCAAAAAAATGCCAAATATCTGGCTACTACAATTGCTGTGATTAATAGACTGTTCTTTCTTGACCCTGTTTTTTCTCATGTTTTTGACTGGTGTCAACAGAACTGTGGCAGGCAAATTTATTGGCTTGCAAGTAGGGCAAGATCTCAGATCCTTCCCAGTTCTTGGCGGCATTATGTGTCAGGCATTGGGTTAGGCACTGAAACACAAAGGTGAGCAAAGTAGAAAGATCCCATTTCTTGTGAAGCACAAAATGTCTTGTAGGATCCTAAACAAAAAGTGTTAAAATAAATAATGGATATTTACAACTTACATTGGGATAAGAATTAAGAAAAAAATTGAACAGTGGCATGATAAGAGTAATGTGGCGGTGTAGAGGGAAATCTATAAGAGTTGCTGGGGAGTTCTCTCTGGTAGGTGATTGAGACAGGAAAAGGAGGTTAAGGTTGAGAGGTCAAGAGAAGTTGTGAGTAAAATACAATAATAAAGGTACACAGTCGAGTCATGATGCGGCACTTGTTGATTGATTCATGAAAGGGATTTTCTTTTCTTTTTTTAGAGAGATAGGGTATCACTCTGTCGCCCAGGCTGGAGTACAGTGGTGTGATCATGGCTCACTGCAGCCTGGAACTCCTGAGCTCAAGTGATCCTCCTATTTCAGCTTCCCAAGTAGCTAGAACTATAGGAGCTCCCCACTACACCTGGCTATTTAAAATTTTTTAAAAATAGAAACAGGGCCTCATTATGCTGGCAGTCTTGAACTCCTGGGCTTAAGCGATCCTCCTGCTTTGGCCTCCCAAGGTGCTGGGATTACAGGCTTGAGCCAGCATGTTTGGCTGTCATTTTTTTTTTTTTAATGGAAAGGATTTTTTTTTTCTTTCAGTTCCCTCTTTTCATTACTAAGGTAAATAATTGGGAAGAGGAGGAGTCTCTAGACAGTGATAGAAATGGCAGGAGATTCTTGCCCTTTTCCTGCATTGGAATCACGTGAAATTCCAAACACTGTGTAAAGATTTATGATTTGCGGAAATCTCTGGAAATAGTACTTGGGGGCTGGATAAGAATAGTGTTAGTGCAGAGGTGGAAGGGTGCAAAGAGGATAGGGTAGGTGGCTATAATGAGGGTAACGGAATGAGCATTTGTACCTGGCAGGTACAAATGCTCATTCCTAGGTGAGAGCTTATGAATCATGGAAGAATTGCCCAGAGTTTTAAAGTTTTGTTTCAATTATTATGTAGTGAAATCTATGAAGTATTGTTGAACTAACCATTGAGTTAGAATAAAATGAAACTATATCAAAGACTGAAAGAAAGGGTCCTCAGACTCAGTTCTTGACTCTTAATTGATTGCTCTGTGACCATTCTACTGTCCTTACAAGATATGGAGCTTTCCGCTGAGATGTTGCTTTAACAGGCTTGCTGAAGATCTGAGACATGAAAGCAAAGACAGAACAGGAGAAAATAAAAGTTCTCCTCTCATGTCTTCTATAAACATGACATATGAGTACTTCTATGAGTTTTTAGAAATATGGGTTAGAAGTTGCACTCAACGCAATTTAAAAATAATATTTTTAAACTAAATTATTTTTGCTGACATAAATGAGTATTGCATAATATGTGTTCTAGATGGAATGTGTAAGTTGGTTATACTTGCTTGTTTCTTTTAGCACCACAGATTACACAATCTAAAGGTATACATGAGGCTTCCGTCCCTGGGTAATAAAGATAGTGCTGGCTTCTGGGTTTACTGGTTTCCACAGGAAAACTCCAAAAAAGCAGATCTAGAAAACATTCAAAATTTTTTACTGTGAAATTTTGTTAAATGTGTATATTGCTATAATAATGTACCCTAACATTTTACCAAACACTTAATATACACTATCATAGTCCCAAAAGTATCCTCAAAAGTAGTCCTCTTTTTTTACAGATAATGAAGCAGGCTCAAAGTGGAGTAAGCTGCTCTATGTTACATTATTAGTAACTAACTGAGTCAGGAATCTAAAATAAATCCTTTGAATATCCACATTGTGTTCTCTGATCAAAAGTCTTAAGGAATTTTTTCAGATTTTCCTTTTGCTGCTACTCCCTGAGTTTGTGGTGTTAAAATAAAAATCTTAAACAAATTAAATTAACAGAGTTTAATTGAACAAAGAACAATTTGCAAATTGGGCAGCCCACGAACCGAAATAGGTTCAGAGAGGTTTTAGTGTTACTGCGTGGTCAAAGCTTTATGGACAGAAAAAGGAAACTGATGTACAGAAAATGGAAAAGAGGTACAGAAACGGCCAGATTGGTTTCAGCAGTGTTTTCCTTATTTCAGCCTAGTTTCAACAGTTGACTGTCCTTGGTTGGCCAAAAGTTGGTGATTGGCACAGAGTAGGTTTCAGTCTGTTTACATGTCCAGTTAAGTTGCAGTTCACTATGTATGAAGAAACCTTCAGGTTGAACTTACAATATGTAAGGTGGCAGCTTTAGGCTAGATTTAAAGAGGGAGTATCCTTGCTCCATGCCTTGGTGTCACTGCCTCTTCTTGCTGGTCCAGCCTTCCTCTCTTTATAGCCTGAATGGAGATCCCAGTCCTGGTCCTTGTCCTGTGTTAAAGCAAGGTTGTTTGTTGTTTTAGTGAAATGATGGTGGTTTTGCATAACCTAAAGTTTTAGAAAATTCATCCATAAGCCAACACCACCCCTGCTGATTGATGTCATCATAAACACTGATTTCAACATAATTTAACATCTTATTCATGAGAAAGATAAAGTACATCTATTTATGTTTAGGAAAAAACCCTCAGAGCTTAATGTATATAGTTGCTTGGAAAAAATTCAAAGATACTATCTCTAAAACAACAATCCTTAAGAATATTAAAAACTGTGTCAACTTGCTGAGAAACCTAGAATAAGATTATGCCCAGGACTGAAAAGATAAGGTACAAAAAAAATTATTGACATCATCAAATGGCAAAGTCACTTAGGCAGGAGAGTATTTTAAACAAGAAAATAATATAATAGAAAACAAAAGAAAACCATAAATTATTGAAGTTCAGTTGATAGCTAGAAAATAGGTAAGCCTAAGAACTAGAGGATTCCCCTGAAAGGAATAATACATTGCTTCTTCCTAATTATTGAGGACACCTTGTATGGTGGCTCTCTGGGGTGCAGTGATCCTACCTTTTCTGGAACAGCCCTGTTCATTTTGTGTATTAGACCATGTGGGGACACTGGGCATGCCTGTATTGTGGGCCTCTGCCACTCTTGGCCAGGGGTGATTCATTTAGAGAGATATAAAGTCCTAATTGATATCAATCCAATATTTTCTTATGGGAACTTAAAAATAACACAGAAAACACTTTTCCATTATGAAAAACAACACATACGGAAAAAGGCATGAAACTACAGATGTAGAGATACCAATTAAGTGAAACTCAGTATAATTACCCCCTAGATCAGGAAACAGCAATTGGATGTGTTAACTAACTTGACTGTGGTAATCATGTTGTAATATGTATGTATGCCAAGCAATACAAGAAAAAAGAAGGCCCATAATGGTGGCTCCTGCCTGTAATCCCAACACTTTGGGAGGCTGAGGTGAGAGAATTGCTTGAGTTCAGAAGTTCAAGACCAGTCTAGGCAACATAACAAGACCTCACCTCTACACAAAAATAAAAAATAAAAAAATCAGCCAGGTGTGGTGGCGTATGCCTGTAGTCCCAGTTACTTGGGAGTCTGAGGCAGAAGGATCACCTGAGCCCAGAAGGTCGATGCTGCAGTAAGCCTTGATGGCACCACTGTACTACTTCAACTTGGGTGACAGAGTGAGACCCTGACTCAGAAAGAAAGAGAGAAAGAGAGAGAGAGAGAGAGAGAGAGAGAGAGAAGGAAGGAAGGAAGGAAGGAAGGAAGGAAGGAAGGAAAGAAGGAAGGAAGGAAGGAAAGAAAGAAGGAAGAGAAGGAAAAGGGCATTGCTAGCATCTAGAATAAGAATCTCCAACCCCTGGGCCATGGACTGGTACTGGTGCTTGTCCAGAGAGTGAAGTTTCATCTGTATTTGAAGCTGCTCCCCATCACTTGCATTATTGCCTGAGTTCTGCCTTCTGTCAGATCAGTGGTGGCATTAGATTCTCATAGGAGTATGAACCTGTTGTGAATTGTTCATGTGAATGATTAAGACTGTGCACTCCTTAGGAGAATCTAGTGCTTGATGATCTGAGGTGAGGCTGAGGCAGTGATGCTAATGCTGGAGAGTGGCTGCAAAAACACATTAACATTAGCAGTGAGGTTTGACTGCGCTGAGATCATAATAAATCAATTGCTTGCAGGCTTATCAAAACCCTATCAGTGAGTGACAAGTGAGCTGATGTACTTCAATTATACAGCTGCATCTGGTGGCATAATTATAGTATAATTATGTATAATTGCTCACAATATAATAGATAATTATCTATATTGTATAACTATGTATAATTATTTTATTATATACCATATTATATTTCATTATGCATTTATTATATATAAATTATATGCACATTATTTATTATGTATTTGCATTATATTTCATTATATATATATTTTATTATTATAAAGATGTGGGTTGCATTTCAGGGTTAGGTATATAAATATTGATCATGCAGGTACCCTTGATGATAAGGTGTGCCCCTCCCTCCCCTAGCAGTTTCCCTCTGACAGTTTCCCACTACTGCCAATTGCTTTCCTATAGCATTATAATTGTTCAACATCTGTTTATGAGTGAGAACATATGGGACTCTGTTCTTTGTTTCTGTGATAAATCACTGAGTATGATCGACTCCAAATCCATCCAAGTTGCTGCACAGTCCATATATTGGTTCTTCTTTATGGTCGCATAATATTACATTGTGTATATGTACCACATTTTTAAAAATCCAGTCCAACTTCGATGGGCAGCATGGTTGGTTCCATGTTTTTGCTATTGTGAATAGAGCTACAACAAACATATGTGTGCAGGTATCTTTTTTGTAGAATGATTTGAGTTCCTCTGGGTATATTCCCAATAGGGGAATTGCTGGGTCATAAGGAAGGTCAATTTCTAGTTCTTTCCAAAATCGCCACACTGTCTTCCAAAGAGGTTGTACTAGTTTGCATTCCCACCAGCAGTGTAGAAGCATTCCTTTTTCTCTACATCCTCGCCAGCATGTGTTGTTGTTTGTTTTATTAATGATGGCCATTCTTACTGGGGTTGGGTGGTATCTCAATGTGGTTTTGATTTGCATTTCTCTTGATGGTGAGTGAGGCTGAGCACTTTTTCATGTTGGCTGCCCACATATCTTCTTCTGAGAAGTGTCTATTCATGTCTTTTGCCCACTTTTTAAAGGGGCTGTTTGTTTTTTCCCTTTCCGGGCATTTGAATTCCTTGTAGATCCTAGATGTTTGTAGATCCTTGTAGATCCTAGGCCTTTGTTGGATAAACAGTTGGAAAATATTTTTTTCCCATTCTGGGGTTGTCTTCCTGCTCTCTTGATGGTTTCTTTTGCTTTGCAGAAGGTTGTTAATTTGATGAGGTCCCACTTGTCTTATTTCTTAAGGTATTGGCCTTCAGGTCTCTGATTAGGAATTGGTTCCCAGTTCCAATTTCCATAGGTGTGTCTCCTGCATTTTCTAAGATTCTGATAGTTTGAGGTTTTATGTTTAGGTCTTTGATCCATTTAGAGTTAATTTTTGTGTATGGTGATAGGTAGGAGTCCTATTTCAATCTTCTGCATGTGGTCAGCCAGTATTCCCAGCACCATTTACTGAATAGGTTCTCTTCTCCTCAGTGGTTGTTGTTGGGGGTTTTGTCAAAGATGAGTTGGTTGAGGAATTGAGGCTTTGCTTCTGGAATCTCTATTCTGTTCTCTAGGTCTATGTGCCTGTTCTTGTACCAATACCAGGCTGTTTTGATTACTGTAGCCTTATAATAAAGTTTGAAGTCTGGAAGTGTGATACCTCCTGCTTTGTTTCTTTTGCTAAAATTGTTTTGGCTATTCGTGGTCATTTATGTTCCCGTATGAATTTCTGTATTGTCATTTTCAGGTCTGAGAAGAATGATGTTGGTAACTTAATGGGTATTGCATTGAATCTGTAGATTACCTTTGGTAGTATGAACATCTTAACAATGTTGAGTCTTCCTATCCATGAGCATGGAATATTTTTCCATCTGTTTGTATCTTCTTGGATTTCTTTGCACAGTGTTTTGTAATTCTCTGTGTAAAGGTCTTTCACTTCTCTGGTTAAGAAGATGCCGAGGTATTTCATTTTTTTGTTGGCTATTGTGAATGGGATTGTGCTTTTTATTTGGGTCTCTGCCTGCTTTTGGTTGGTGTATAGGAATGCAACTGTCTTATGCATGTTTATTTTGTACCCTGAGACTTTGCATTATATTTCATTATATATTCATTATATTTAAATTACTGTTATATATTTCATTATATAAATACAATGCAATAATCATAGAAATAGAGTGTAAAATAAATGTAATGCTCTTGAGTCATCCCCAAATCACCCTTCCCGGGTCTGTGGAAAAATTGTCTTCCACGAAACTGGTCCTTGATGCTAAAGAAGTTGGGGACTGCTGACCTAGAAGCCTCTTCTTATGTACTCAGTTCCTCTGTGAAGGTGATTTTTATAATAAATCACTTTCTCATTTTTAAAAATAGTTTTAACATCTAAGCTTATTATCTGTATATAGCTTATCTATTTATATTATGTTTGGTTTATAATAAACCTTATATATGTGTGTGCATATATATAATCTCAGCCAATATTTTTTTTTTTGAGTTGGAGTCTCACTCGGTCGCCCAGACTGGAGTGCAGTGGCTACTCCCAGCCACCGCAGCCTTGCTTGCTGGGCTCAGGTGATCCTTCTGCCTCAGCCTTCCAAGTAGCCGGAATTATAGGCATGCGCTACCATGCCCGGCTGATTTTTTGATTTATTGTAGAGATGAGGTCTCCTGCCCAGGCAGGTCTTGAACCCGCAGGCTCAGGCAATCCACTCACCTCAGCCTCCCAAAGGCGTGGGATTACAGGCTGAGCCACCGAGTCCGGCTTCAGCCAATATTTTAATTAAATAATATATTTGTGAGCTTTGTGAACTCTTCAAGATCAGGTCAACTTACTTGCCTTTATATATTTGGTACTTAACATATTCCCTAACACTTTTTCTATTTTTTATAGTTGCATGCAATAAATCTATGTTGAGCAAATACATTATAAACTTGTTAAATAAGGGCTCGTTGCTTTACTTATCTTTTGGAGATGGTTTTGATGATGTGGTGGACAGATATATAGTGAGCTTTATAAACCTTTGCTTGCTTTCTTTAGGATTTCCTAACTGTTTTTCCATATGACTGTTAAGCATTCAGCTTTCACTGCCTCAGGGAAGGGACAACACAGACAAATCAGATTGTAAAAGAATTTAAATGTTGGCTAATCAATTTCTACTTCTAGAATTTAGCAGTAAATAATGGATTTGGAAGATGAGATAAAGGGTTGCTTTACCTGCTCGTGATTTGCTGAATCTGGGAAGAAAGTGAGAGAGTAAACAAGAGACTAGACGTGGTGGTGTCACTAAAACCGGGAGGCTGACACTTGATTTCTTGCCTTCCTTGACTGCAGGGCTAAAGAATGTCAGTAATTTCAGATGGATTTGGAGGCTCTGAAAACTGTGCCACTGTGTGCTGGACCTGTCTTGTCCCAATTGTGAGAGCTAATTGTTAACTTTTAGAAGTTTTGTGAGCTTGTTATTATCACATTGGTAACTTGAAAGCAACCGTGAGAGTTTTACTCTAAGGAAAGAAGCAAATGTTACAATTCACTTATCAACACTGGTCAATACTCCATGGGACTTTCCCCAGGGGAGCCTAGGAAAGTAGACGGACTGTTGAGGACCTATATTTCATACCAGGTGTAAACTTTGCCATGTGATGCATGACAAAAGCACATATGGAAAAGGGCATGAAGTTGTAGATGTCGGCCTCTATTAGCCTTTCAGGGTTGCTGCCTGATGCTTTGTGCCCTGGGGGGGGGGGAGCAGAACAATTTTCCATGCATCTGGGAGCAGGACAGAGTGGTAAAGAATTCCAGACAATACTTATAATTGACCAGAAGCCCCAGAGTGATAGGGGAAAGCATAGCAGTGTTTTCTGTGCTCTTTGAAATGGACATGGCTGCAGGTGGCCAGCCCCTGCAAATATTGGGGGTCCCTGGTAGGAAAGATGGCATCAGCAATTAAACTGGAAGGATAGATATTAAAAGAAAGAAAGATGGCGGGATAGATATAAAGAGAAAGAATGAAAGGGGGGAGAAAGAAAGAGACTGGACTCTGTCTAGTGCAGAAGCCATTTAATGGGACAAAGTGTAAGTCTTTTATCCCAAATTTTCACAAGTTAAATCACAAGACTTTCACGTGAACACAAAGCTAGGTGGATGAGGGGCATCCCCCACCCACCAGGTGTTTCCTCGAGCACGAGGAAGGACAATCCCAATTAAATCACAAGACTATTATGTGAACACAAAGGTGGATGAGGGGCATCCCCCACCCACTGGGCATTTTCCCAAGCATGAGGAAGGACAATCCCAAAATTATCTCACTGTTCCTTATGCTTGGTTAATGTTACTCAAAAGCAATACAACAATTCTGACATCATAATATTCTAATAGTCAATAACTTCTGAAGCTTTTGTCTACACAACACCTAATGACTAACATAAATCCTAATACCTTTCTATTCTGTGCTAATTCTACCTACACTATAGAAACTCTTAATTATAGCTCAAACCAGTTCCTAAAGAATGTGGCCCAGTCCAAAGATCATGCTGGGCCATTTCTAGGAACAATTGATTATAATCTCTTAACAAAATGGCTATTCTAAAATCCTATATATCTATCTTAATTTCTATAAAAGTTTCTAATTCCTAATCCTAATATATAAAGCTGATCATCAGCAATAAACCTTCTAAAAATAAAACCCAAATATAAACTGTAAATAGTACTAAGGCCAAAATCACAATAGTAGAAAATGGGAATGATGAAATTTCTAAAGTTAGCAGTATTCTTATTAAACCTCAAAACATCATGTTTGATGATGCTTGAACTAACATAATTCCCTGATGTTAGCATGACCTATTCTACAATACTTTCTATGAGTAAAATAAATTCAATTTCTATAATAAGTAGAAAAACCCTACACTAACTGTAGCTAAAACCGGTTTAAAAGAATGCAGCAGAGTCCAAAGTACACGCTGGGCCCTTAGGAATGTGGCCCAGTCCAAAGTTCGTGCTGGGCCATTTCTGGTAACTCTAGATAATCATCTATACCATCTAAAGTTGAAAACAGCTCTCCATATGTATATACTAATTCTACAGATATACTTTTTAAATCTTATAATGAAGCTTGTGTCGCATCAAAGGCTCCCAAATGTGACCTGAGTTTGAATTATATCTAATACCTAAGCCGAAACCACAGTTCATAGGAAACAGGAACAATGAGTTTCTAGAGCTAGCCATGCCTGTCACAGTCACAGAGCCTTCAGCTCAGGTCAGCAGAGTTCCTTTTGGCTGAGTGTGCCAAATAGAAAAAGGGAGAAGGGAATGGGGTCAACAGCTCCCGAACGCATCCTAGTGGTCTCGGGGTCCACGGTCCTCCCTGATCCCTAACACTCAGTGGGCCTCCATGGCCGGCTCCCAACACATGGCAGTGACTGATTAGGACCAAATTTGAAGAGTCCCGAGTTTTAGGCTGAATGATGGGTGTGTCAGCAACCTGCATGTTTCAATGCCCTCAGACCAGATAAGCAGGCTGGTGGCAAGGGATGACAATCCCACTTCTCCAGCTCACTGTCTCCACCCTAACATCTTGGCACATCTTGACCATCTCTAGAAGCCCCTGAGACGTAAACTTTATCCCAGGGAAAACATAAGAAGAACGGTTAAGATTAGAGTAAAACAAATGAGTCACTAACCTTGGTTGCAAAATCTAAAGGGGTGCCAGAAAGCTCAGTAATTGAGATAAATAATATTTTAATGCCATATTTGGAATATCAAAATTAATGAAGATGTGCACCGTGAACAAAATATTCATATTTTAAGTCATTACAGTATTACTGAGCTTTCCTCAAGCAGATTGGCTATAAGAGGCACTGTTACTGATCCTGCCTCACTTGTTACGCATCCGGCTTCACTTTCTTCACTTTGTTTTGGGGGCGAGAATAGGAACAGGGCAGGGATGTTGGATTGCTTGAATTGACTGGGAGTTTAAAATAATCAGTTGAATTTCAGAAAAATAAAGCTGTCTATCTTGAACATGTGATTTGTGGGCTCAGGTTTGCACTCCCTACACATGCATACTGGTGTAAACTATTCTTGCATTTACAATTAAATACTTCATAAATGTTGTCTTATAATCTTAATATGGAATTAAATATTTGGTTACTTGTTGGTAATAGCTGAAGTCAGAGGATTTATCCTTATAGAAACCATGCTGTCATTTTCTTAGGTGGTTTCTGATCTATAGGAATATCTGTGTGTATTTTTCTCTCTCTTTGTCTTCCTCTCTCGTTAGAACATCATTATAGTCTGCCAGCTTTTCTGGTCCTAAATTTACAGTCATTGGTCTATAGTCCTCAAAAACTCCCCAGCAATTTGTCAAGAATGACAGATAAATGTTTTGACCAACAATTTTATAAATTTTCCCTCCACTTATTTTCTAAGGTTTTCGGTAGTATCAGCTTCCATCTTATTTCCTATCCTCTGCCATTCCAGTAGCAATAAAACAAAAATAGCTAACACTTTATCAGTCTATGTGCCATGCGCTTAGAAGATTGCATTACATGCATTATGTCCTTTACTATGGTAGCTCCATAATAGGTGGACTATTAAAAAATCCATGTACACACGAAGAAACTATGCCTTAAGGTGGTCACAGGGGTGGCAAATGGCAGACTCAAGCCCATGTCTGGCCAGTTCCAAAGTCTGTTTCTATACTTACTGTACAAAATTACCAAATACAGTGTCCTTATTCCTCAAGATGGGGGTCCATCAATTACATTGCTTCAACTTGCAAAAGTGTTTTCTCTGTTCACAGAGCTGGAATATTGTGCATTAGTTTGTAAGGATGTAACATCTCCACTTATTTCTATGAACATAATGTCTGATGCAGTATTAAAACTGTTTCTTTATGAAAAATACCTCCAGAAAGAACGTCAACAGATAGTCCTGGTGTTAGAAGTAAATAAAAAAATCAGAAAGTAAAAGAAAAAAAAAATCATGAATCTTAGGCACAAAATGGAAGGTTTACAAAACACATGAAAGATTGTCGATATTTGTGAATTGAGCAGGACTCTTATTTGCAAGTGACAGAAACCCTTCTCAAGAAAGATTTTAGGAACTGGGCAGGTGGCTCTGTGAGGTGGAATGGGACCTGGATCTGGAGTGGCAGGAAGCACTGATGATGCTGGTGTGTGAGGGTCCTCTGAGCCAAGACTGGAGGAAGGGGCAGTCCAAAGTTCAAGGCTGCAGGCCGAGAGTGAGGCTGCAGAGAAAAGGCAAACAGGTGTGCCATACTGGGTGTCAGTTTCATTCAGGTTGCTATCACAAAATACCATACACTGGGTGGTTTATAAAAACAATTTATTTCTCATACTTCTGAAGACTGGAAAGTCCAAGGTCAAAGTGCCAGCAGATTTTGTGTCAGATAAGGCCCACTTCTTTATTGATGGCATCTTTTGACTCTGCTCTCACATGGCAGGAGGAGTGAGGGATCTCTCTCAGACATTTTTTTTTTTTTGTAAGGACATTAATCCCATTCATGAGGGCTTGCCTGCATAACTGAATCACCTCTCAAAGGCTCTACCTCCTAATACTATCACCTTAGTATGAAATCCTAGTGACAGTTTCAAGTTATAAATTTTGGGAAGACATAAATATTCAGACCATAGCAATGAAAAATATATATGTGATGTTTTCCCTGGTTCTTGTCATGCAGCTTCTAAAACTCTCAGAATTTCTGGAGTGGTAACAGTGTCCTTTGTATGTGAATGAGACGATTGGTGGGCAGGCCTAGGTAGCTTTAGGGTGGGGGGTTGGTCACCAGAAAGATAAAGGCATGATTAGAGGGTTGGAAATTTCAACCTCACCACTTAACCTCTGAGAAGGGGAGAGGGACTGAGGCTGAGTTTAATCACCAGTGGCCAGTGATTTAATCAACCACGCCTACATATCTCCATAAAGAGCCCTAAATGGTGGTATTAGGAGGACGTCCTGGTTGGTAAACACATTAGGTGCTGCGACTGTGACGTATAGCGTGCCTGAAGAAGGTGTGGAAACTCTGCCCTCCTCTTCCCTCTACACCTTGGCCCGTGTACCTTTTGCATTTGACTGTTCCTGAATTATAGCCCTTATAATAAACTAATGATAGTAAGTAAAGCATGTTCCTATGTTCTGTGAGTAATTCTATCAAATTATCAAACATGAGAGGAGTTGGGGCACCCGCTGTCTATGTGAATCTTTCCTTGGCTCCAGGTTCTCCTGGGTGACCCAGCTCTGGGCCTCCTGAAACTCACCACCTCCCTTGGCTTCTCAAGACTGCCACTGTCAATTAGGTTGCCTTATCAAACTTATTTGGCATCTCAGCTCTTGCCTCACCTATAATATCAATTTCCTGCACTAAATTCCCTCTGATTTAAATAGTGTAAGAATACAGGATAAAACAAACTCAGTTTCTCTGGTTATACTCTCCCAAAATCAATACAGCATACTTCTTCTCTGATGTCTGGTCAACAAAATGTGTGGGGACTTCTCCCTACCAGCAAGGAATTCTGCAGTGGACAGTGATTCTGCAGCAGATTCTCCAGTGGACACCAAGAAGATGTTCTCTAATTCAATTCAGTTAGGGCACTGTCTACCTGGAGATAGTGTTGGGTCCTACAGGCTGAGGGATCAGTCTGACAAGACGGTCCCCAACTTCATTTGCCAGTGGCAAGTTTGGGTCTCTGAAATTTCTGAGCTACTGCTTGTATGTTAGGAGTTCCCATAACCAACTCCTCGGGTTTGATTAACTTGCTGGAGTGGGTCACAGAACTCAAGAAAACACTTATTTGTTTGACTGTCTTATTATAAAGGATATTATGAAGGAAACAGATGAACAGTTAGAAGAAGAAGATGTATACATTGTGGTAAGGAAGAAGGGGTGAGGAGCTTTCATGAACTCTTCAGATTGTCACTCTCTAAGAACTTTATGTGTTCAGCTATCTGGAAACTCCCTGAACCCAGTCCTTTTAAGTTTTTGTGGGAAAAAAACTTGTTTTTAATGGAAAAAATCCTGGTGTTTATGTAGGACTTATTGATTAAATAATTGTCTATTGGTGATCAACTTATCCATTAGCTCCTTTCTCTACCCTGGAGGTGGGGGAGAGGTGGAGCTGAAAATTCCAAGTTTCGAATTCTGTTTAGATCTTTCCCTTGCTAGCTACCTAGGGGCTGCCAGCCACCAGTCATCTCATTAGCATATAAAAGACCTTGTTATGATTCTGGAAGTTTCAAGGGTTTTAGAAACTATATGTTAGAAAATGGGTTGAAGACCAATTGTACATTTTACAATATCACAAATATTCAGAGTGGTTTCTTTTTCCAGGTTAGAGCCCAGTTCATACATTGTGCTGCCCATCTTGGATTTGTATAAGCCTATAATCTAAGAATATTTTAGTAATACATATATAGGACCACTAAAAACACTTAGCAAAACCATTCTCTTAAAGTGTCATGTCTTGGAGAGTTTGAATTCCAAAGCAAGAGATATGTATCAAATTTCATAGTAAAAAATGTATAATGAGGTTGACGATGAAAAAATTGCAAGTTCAGTCAAATATATGCTTGAAGGGGTTTATTCTGAGCCAAATGTGAGTGACCAAGATCCAAGATGCAGTTTCAAGAGGTCCTGAGAACATGTATCTGAGGTGGTTGAATTGCAGCTTTGTTATATATATCTTAGGGAGACAAAAGTTACAAAAAATCATAAATCAATATATGTGAGATTCACATGGGTTTGGCCTGGGAAGATGGGATATCTCCAAGCTGGAGAGCTTGCAAGTCATAATAAGTGGATTCGAAGATTTCCTGATTGGCAATTAATAGCAAGAATTAAGCTCTGCATAAGAAATTTTGAAATTAGAAGAGGAAATGCTGAGTTGAGATAAGGAGCAGTTTGAGGAAGTTAAGTTTCTTAATGCACAGATGAAGTCTCATAGGTGGCAACCTTGAGAAAGAATAGATGGCAAAATGTGTAGCTCTTCTGGAGATTTTGAGGAAGGGGATTCTATATAGATATAAATTTCCCCAAGAGACGGGCTTCTCATTTCCTTCTTTATCTGTTATGTGATGTTATACCAGAGTTGGGTTGGAAAGTAAGCCACATGATACAGGGTTAATAAAAATCCAAATGATGAGACTTTATGGTTTATATGGTATGACTCCCCAAACCCCTTAGCGAGGAATTTGGGCAAGAGGAAAAAAAAAAGTTCAGAGTTCAGTCCTTAAGATTTGGGTAAAGACAAGAAGATGAAGCAAGAATACACATGCAGGATGGGTTAAGGGCCCAGCATCTTGAGGTGAGGCACACAGATGGACAAGAGGGGAGAATTTCTTCCTAAGGGGCAAATAATGGGATGATGAGTAAAAGGAAGGTTGTTATTTGAGAATGATTTTTGCAGTAGTGAGAACACAGGAAAATGTGAGGAGAATTACTTCCATTTAATGAGGTACTTCAGTATGTTCCTTTGAGGATATAAATTAGTAGTGGAAAATCCAAAGTAAACTAAGATTTAATCTGTCTTTTCTTTCAATTATGAATGTGCTCATGTGCTATTGTCAAGTGGACCAATTGATTCTCTAGTTGGTTTTTGTTATGACATACAATGTCTGTTTAAAAGACTTTTTATGTGAGGACACTTTTTACATAATATACTTTATAGATTTTTGAGTTCAGTTTTCCCCCCTGATATTTGCCTTTATCCATTTGCCCTTTCCTCTATTCAAGAAGCTATAGTATTCTGTACTCATCGTCTAGAGAGTAATGTGGAATGTGAAGGTTTGGTGAAATCAAATTGGTTTTTATTCTCTCTTTGGCTTTTTCTTTCCAAAATATTAAGCCCCAAGGGAATAAAGAGGCAGAATTGAGAATTTTAGGAGAATATAGCTTTTCTGGGAAGATGGCAAAATTGCAGATGAATTTAAGGAGTCTGTGGATCCCATCTGCCTCTGTTGCATGATTACGTCTGGACTTATCCACTGTGCTACCTATGTTGGACTTATAAACCTTATCCCAATAACACTTCAATCATTAGAGGTAGATATACCTGTATATAGGACCATTAAGAAAACAGTACAGTATAAGCATTCTCTTTAAGTTCCATATTTTGGAAGAAATGACTTTATGGCACGTCTAAGGACCTGGCATCATAGACAATCACACAGATGCCCTATACTCCAGCATGGTATGGATGCGGAATAAGTCTTAGCCTTCAAAAGTCTCACAGAAGTAGCAGAGATTGTGGTGAACCTGGAGTGGCCATGTAGACAGAGATGAGAAGTCACCATATGTTCCACCTGGGACCATCTACTAGAGGAGGCAATGGGCATGCCAGTGCATGCTCCAGGCTCAGATGACACATAGGATCAGATAGTATTTTTTTGATGCCTAGTTACCATACATAACTCCAGGAATTAAACACACTCCCAGGGAAAAGCGGCAAGGGAGCTAAATTAACTGAGATTAAGACAAAAAAAGTATTTTTTCCCCCACTTTATATCCAGATTGTTCCCAAGTTATTTATTACACAATTCATCTTTTACAACTGATTTGAACTAATACCTTTATGACACACTAAATCATCTTATATTAATATATTTAGGTCTATATTTTGGACTTTCTCTTCTATCTCAATGAAATATTTATCTATTTTTGAAAGGTACTATATTTTTATTAATATTGTAGCATTATAATATATTTATTTATAAGCTTTCCTTCATTACTCTTCTTTTTAAATTTTTTGTTTATTGTACTGCCTATATTTTTATAGAAACCTTAAGATTAGCTTCTGTAGTTAGAAGTGTTGCTAGTAGTTTTACTAGAATCAACTTAACATTATGGATTAATTATTGAGGTTTGCACCTCAATGTGTTGATTTTTCCTATTCAAGAATGTGGTATGTTTTTCCATTAGACCTAATGAATTCTATGGAATCATGAATGACTCTTGAAAAAGAGGTTTAAATAGATATCCTAAGGAAGAGAAGGTCTTGGGCAGATGAAGAGGCTGATGGTGGTGGGATATGGCAAGCAGAAACAGGGGGTAAATGGGGTTTTCAAGTTACATGAGCGGTTTAAATCTTTTTCTATTCTTTATTTGCTATCTGACTTTGGGTGAATTATAAAACTTCTCTGTGCCACAATTTTTCTATCTGTAAAGTAATTATTAAACTTAACTCACAGAGTATAATAACAAGTATAATAACTTAAGTCTTTGGGACAGTGCATGGAAGATAGTATGTATTCTATAAACGGCAGCTATTATTATTAACAGTGTATAAGGAGGACCCGGAGTCAATAGAGAGTGAAATCCATCAGAGGAAATTCATCGGTGTATACTGCTAGTAAGAGCAGGTCAGATATAGACAGGAGACATAGACAAAGGTAAGAATTTGAAAAACCAGTGACTTGATAATAAGTTTGGCTATTGTTCCAAGGTCAATGGAAATCCTTGATGGATTTAATACAGGGGAGTTATATGATCTGATGTCTGTTGTAGAAAGTGTTGGTGCCACTATTCATGTCTTTCATCTTTTTCCTGACCATACTACCAAGCTACATGTCCAAGTTCCTTTGTAGTTGAGGCTGAGACACCTGACTTCTGGTCAAGGGAGTATATCAATAAGGGCTCTCGATAAACAGGACCAATAGGATGGATGGATAGCAAGATGAGATAGATAGAAATTTATTATAAGGAATTGATGCATGTGATTATAGAGGCAGCCAAGTTCAAAATCTGCAGTATGGACAGGAAGGCTGGAGACCTAGAAGAGTCAATGATGCAGATAAAATTTGAGGAAAGTTTGCTGGAGAATTCCCTCTTGCTCAAGGAGGCTTTTTTTTGGGGGGGGGGTTACTATTTAGACCTTCAATTGGATGAGGTTTACCTACATTATGTAATTTGCTTTACTCACAATTCACTGTGATTTAAATTTTTTTACAAACTTTTTTTTTTGTTAGAGGCTGGAGAGCAGTGGTGTGCGATCAAAGCTCACTGCAACCTCAACCTCCTGGACTCAAACAATCCTTCTCCCTCAGCCTCCTAAGTAGCTGGGACTACAGGTACGTACCATAACTCCTGCCTAACTTTAAAAAAAAATATTTTATTTTTTGTAGAGATGGGGGTCTCAGTATGTTGCCCTGGCTGGTCTTAAATTCCTGGCCTCAAGGGATACTGTCGTCTCAACCTCTCAAGGTGCTGAGATTACAGGAGAGAGTCACCGTGCCTGCCCTAAATGTTAATATCATTCAAAAACACTCTCCAAATTAACACATAAAATTAACCATCACAGGAGGTGTTGGGTAGAAGTGTTGTGTGCTCTTATGACCTGGATGTCTAATCCTCTTGTGCACAATCCTCTATGCTTTCTTTCTTGCTCCTTGGCAGGTGGGAGGCAGAGAATCTAGAATAGAACTCTAAACTCTAGAGGCTGAAGCAGCCACTAGATAAAAGGAAGCTGGGGCCCTGGAAGATTCGGCGGAACAGAGCCTCATCTCACCTCCATCGCTCATTGAACTGTGATGTGTGTGAAAAATAAGTGAATGCTGTATTAAGCTTTGGGATACAGAGGTTGTTTATTGCAGTAGTTAGTGTATGCTGACTGATAAATTATTCAGGAAGAAGTGAGGAGAACATGTTGAAGCAGGTAAAGCTGGAGTCAGGGAGGCCAGCTGGAAATCTGTGCTACAAGCCTAGGCAAGACAGAATGTGGTGGATTTGGAGTAGGTCGGTGCATTGGGTATGCGGCAGATGTCTAAATTAATCACACTGTGATTAGTAATAAAGGCTTAGTGCTTTATGAAATGATCACAGTGCAAACTCCAAACTTCTATCTTTTTTTTCATAAATTGATTTATTGTCTGGATTCATTCCACAATAAAAGGAAGCTTATGAAATATGATGGTATTTCTGGTTCTGTTCTGATTTTTAAAAATCTTAGACAAAGTTGAAGTCTTGATACTTGATTAGGAGACACATTGCAGTGCAGTTAGAGAAGGAAAGAGAATGTGAGACAGGGAAGAGTAAGAAGCAAATTCAAGGTGATATACCAAGTAGGCCACTGTTACATGGTGGTAAGAAAAAGCTGTGCTTCAGGTCACCCATCACATGGAGGATTGTAAGGGAGGGGTATCTGCCAGCTCACTCATGTCTCCTCTCTTCTCTTGACTAACGGTCACCCCAGGTGAAATTTACAACACTCTTCCACTGCTTTGGATGTAGTAGGAGGAACCAGAGGCTCTGGACAGCTGGATAGCCTGGGATTGGTTGCTGTGGCTACATTTACTGCAGAGCAAGCAGTCAATGGCCCACAAGACAGGTGAGACTGAAGAGCCAGTGAAGACATTCCAGAGGGGTTGATAAATCTGATTTGGAACTCATGAGTGGTAGCTCTGATAAAGATTGTTTTGCATAGTCATCCGTGAGGTACTTTAAGTAAGAAATTGTCCTAAACCTCACATTGCCAATGTGGTGTGAAAGTGTTATTGTTATTTATGTGGAAATTAAGCAAAAACAATGAGTTTTGTATCACATATCAGGAATGTGAGGTGGCATTCATTATGAGGTTTATTCTTTTACTGGATGTACCGAGATGTAGCTCCTAAGATTCTTCAAGACAGAGCATAGATTTGGTCCTATTCTGCTTCTTTTCTCAGTCCAAATCTGGATTGCCACACTGAATTCATAGCTGTATCACTGTGAAAGAGCCATGCCCTTTCCTGCCAGCTCCTCTTCCATGGACTGACCTAGCAAGAGAGTGGGTGTGCCAGGAAGAGAAGGCAGAGGCTGTGTCCCACTGGCCTGTTGCAGACTTCTGAGCCAGTAGCCAGGAGAGAGAAGTTTTAACTTGAAACGAAGACTGTAGTTAAATGGTTAGTCTGGAATAGACTTAATTGGGCTTTAAATAATCTGAAAGAGACCGGAGGACTTTTTAACTGAACAGAACCCACCAAAATAAAGCAATAATACTTGCTTGATATTTCAACCAGAGTACAATTTAAGGAGTCCAGAGAAATTAAAAGTCTGTTTTTTCTTTTTGTATATCATTATCATAACCACTTTGTAAAGTCGACAGGTGCATTTGTAACCATTCTACTATATTACCACAAAGATTTTTCTTATTTGGCTGTTAAAAAAAAGTGTTACAGGGGAAGAGTGTCGGTGACCAGCACTGACCAAGGGTGGGTTAGGACCCGCACCAGAGAATCTGGACAGCGAGAAGAGACTACTCGGAGGCAGTTCTTCTGGGAACAGTCTGATCAGGACTGAAGCCAAATTTTATTCGGACTCCTTCCAACTTATATACCATTTTCTATACCCTCCAGCAGTGTGATAATAATAATCACTTACTGGGAGCGTACAAGTTCCGTGCTTTACAAACTATGCATCACAAGACCACCACGAGATCTGCAATTTCCAAGCAAACAATTCGAATTCCATGATGCCTGCCATGCTTACATTAAGGTCACAGGTGCACAATTTCAATACAAATCGTTCAAAGTGTTTTCCATAATGTTCAATGAATCATTCATATTATACTCTTTGTTCTATACCCTGATTAATACAAAAAAACTTTTCTAAGTTAACTCTAGGTTCAATCCAAGTTCACCAACTCCCAATATTTTTAACGATTAATATTATCAACTTAACACTATACTATAATCTATAAGTTTAGTTAAATGACTTAACTGTCAGTTATACTATTAACCTATTATGATTTAACGTAATGCCTTATAACTCAGTTAAAACTTATTCTTAAACTACAAAACTTTACTATAATTCATGTTTCATATGTCTAAACTTTAATTTTTATATGATCTAGTGATTGGACTTTAATACTATGCTATATCCTATTAAGCTAATACCTCATCATTAATTCTTTTATAAATCGTATAGTAACTATTATATTTGAATAATGTAGCAAAAGGAAACAAAACAGCAAGCATAGATTTACGCAACTATGAGTGTATATGTATATATTTTATCCTAACAAGTCTACTCTAAAAATCAAATAGTAGCTGTCACACTCTTGAACAAGGAAATGCAGGGCTGCCAAGATGGCGGCCATGGGCTGAAGCAGTCAGAGTTTCGGTAATTAACGAAACAAAAGAAAACGTTCTGCCTGGCTAGGGGCAGGGCAACAAAACTATCATGGTAATTTAGTTTCTAATCTTAGCCCTAGGGGAAACAGCTTTCCAAAGCTGACTACCCAGTCTACCAGGAAATAGAAGTTAAAAGATATCTAGAAAGAAGTAAAACTTAGAAAGACAGAGAGAAATAATTCTGCTATGCACTTTCCATCAGGTGTATTGAGATTTACTTATAAGTTTTACTGCCATGTATGCACACTGGTCACTAACCACACGCCAATATTATAGGTATAACTGATATCCTATGTCAGAGGCGATCTTCCAGATAGGCCTTTACAGGCCTCAACCATGTAGCTATAGATGTTGGCTCCCAACAGAAGAGAAAGACATCAATCAATGATCACTCATTAATTCCTTAGTCTAAATTAGTTAATGCAGTTGGGACTCAGGATTAAGACATTTTAGGGGTGGGAATTATAAAAAATTAGTCTGGAACCCAAGACCTTGGAAAGTTTGGGGTAAAGAATGTACTGGTGGACAATCTGGGCAGCTAATCACCGTGGAGAGAGCACTGGTATCTGGGTGAGGAGGAAGAAAAGAAAGGACTGCCCAGGAACAGACCATTCTGCAGATGGGCAGTCTGGTAAATTCTGCCCGATGAGTCCTCCAGCGGTCACTGCAGCACCATAATTCAGTGCATATATCCAAATAAATGACTGGCACATAATTTGGAAATTTGCTCCCACTTCCCATCAGTTTAAAACTTTAGAACTTTTAAACTGTCCAGGCAGAGAGTTCTTCATACATATTAATGATTTGCTAGCTCGGGTGGAGAATGGGTGAGGATGTATGCACCCAGGCCAATTTCCTGATAGCTGACTTTTATGCTGAGTATATATTTGGTCACACACTTGAAATTTCAGAGGGCAGATAGAAGAGGATTTCATAATTCATCACTTTCTCAACTGACCTTTGGCATTATTCATAAAGAGCACATAGAAGTCTTTGAATAAACGCTTGCTGAATAAATAAACAGGGAGCTATTCCTTATGGGACTTGCTTCTTTACTGTTATAAATTGAGAGAAAGATTTAAATTACAGGAACATTAATTTATTATCAGTCACAAATTTTAAATTTACCTGCAAGTAAAGGAATAAATGTATTTATAATGAATCTGAATTATGCCCTTTCTTTGAGTTATTTTATTCATTGCATTTGATCCAGGGAATGTAGGACTATAAGTGGGTCAGACACTTTGTGAATCCTTTGAGTAAATGATCATTTCATGTTAGTTGTCCACAAAGGCCAAGTAGTGGACTCCAAACTTCTCATTGGTTTGTTTCAAAGTTTTATAATGTAGGGATTATAAGTACTTTGAGATGTTTAAAAGACAATTTGTATTGCAAAACTTATTTTATTTTAAAATTTTTTCCTGGAAATATATTTATTGTAATAAAATGCAAAATATATTTATTGTAATAAAAAGTGCTCTTTATCTAAAATAATTTAGATAAAGAATTGTCTAGATGATGGATAAGTTTTAAGTTCACTTACTGTATCTAACTCTAAAGAATCCTGATAGTTTGTCACTTGGGATGGCCCTTGGGAGTCATTCTGAATGCATATTATAACATGCTCTCAATTCTCAGTTGTAGATCAACTCATCAACTTCTGATAATCTTGATTTGGTTTTAGTGTATTGCTGTCATGGAAGTTTCTTTTGTCTTAGAAAATGGAAATGGTTGTAATTTTTGTCCTGAGAAGAGCATTTTATCTATGCCAGATGAAAAGGCAGGACAAGAGCTCACCAGTTCCATTTGCTGATCAATCAGAAATGGAAGAAAGGGGACTGTTCCTCGATTCTTCAAAAACAAAATCTACCTCATAGCACATCTTCCATGGAGAGGAAGCAATTTAGTGCATGAAAGAGCAAAGCAAATCTTTTGGCAATCAACAACTGATGCTTGCAGTGTGTATTTCCATTCTATAATCACTGGCAAAACTTATTTTAATTTGTAACTTGAATAATACTGTCAGTAATTAAAGAGTACTGAATCAGTAGATGTAATGATTCCTGACTCTCCTCAAGAGGGCAGCAAAACTGCACAGCTCAGTTCTCAAAGATCAGAGAGAAAATCTTAAAAAAGCCAATTCACAGTCAATCCCTTGACCTGATCCTTCATATTAATCCAACTAATCAAAAATAACGTGTTGATATTTGTACTGACATTTTTTGAAAATTTACCCTTTCCTTTGTGAAAAGAAAAATATTCTACTTTTTTCTTAGGTTAGACAAAAGAAATACTTTCTTGGGGTCTCAAAATGCATTGTTTAAACTTAAACGAATGTTTAAGTAAGCTGCTGACGTTAACAAAGAAGTAAGAGTTTTATTTTATTTTTTCAAATTAATTGATTTGTAAACAGAAAATGGTTGTTCTTAAATTTATTGGGACCATTTTGGAAATTCCCTATGTATGATCTATACAGGCAGAATGATCTTCAAAACATATATATCCCAGAATTGAAGAAAAACTTGAAGACTGGTATCAGAAAAATGGGGAAATGAGAGGGAGTTGAATACAGCCCTTCTCACCCATATAAAAAGGAATTTGGTCTTTCCTAGGTAGATAATGGGTGAGATTTGCCTTTGGCACTTAGTTGCCTTCAGTATTCTGTTTGTTTTGGGCTCCCTAGGTGCTGTTCTTGCACTCAGATGGCAGGCAAATTATCCTCATAAAGATATTGCCTAATAATGGTTCAAAATGTTTCTTCCCTCCAGTGTATTTGCATTAGTAGAGAACTTGTGAAGACTGGGAGATTTCCAAGTCATAATGGAATGGATCAAAGTGGTGGCATTTGGTCTTTAGCAGGTTTGTCTTTTATATATAGTAGGATTTCAATAAATAGGTATTGATTGAATGAAGATCTAAGATGGTAAATGAAAGATGTAGCTGCTTTTCTACCTGCTTAAAATACAGAAAAGAATTTTTTTCTCCCCTCCCACTGTGAGAGATTTTCTGTCCTCTCAATAACTCTTGCTTTCTCACTTAAAATTTTTTTTTTTCCTTTTTGCGAGGCTATTTTACTTCTATGAGGACAATTTAGATTATTGTATTGAAAAGAGTGTAGATAGATTGAGGCAAAAGTGTTTGATATTTTTTCATTTCACTACATTGAATAGGTTGGCTAGGGGTTTAAACAGGTTAAAAGGCCTGGTAGTCCTTATATACAAATTTAAAGTTTGAATTTGGGGGCTTGTTTTCAACTTTCAACTATTTAAAGATCTTGTAAGAATTGTCATTAATATTTATCAAGCACGTATTCTCTGCAAATCCCTGTACTAGTTCTGTATTGAAATTGACTGTACATTGTTAAAAGAAGAATAAACCATACTCCTGTCTTCAATGAATTGATAATCTCCCTGGAATCCCCAGATTAGCACACATGAAAACATCAGTAACCATGAAAGGTAGAGTATAGATCATTAATGCAAATGAGTGGGTGCCCTGCCCCAGGATTAAAAGGGTTCTGAAAAGAAGAAGTCAATAAGAGGTAGAGACCCAGGGGAGGACAACATAAAGAAAAGAAGGGGATCTTGAACTGATTTGGAAAGTGCAGTTGGTCTTTGGACACAGAAAGAAAGGGAGGGTGCCCTAGGAAGAACAGCCATACACAGACATAGAAGTAATGGACATGGTTCATTTCAGAAAACAGACAAGAGCATAACTACAGATTTGGGAGCTAAAGATGGAAAAATAAGGTTATTAGAATTGAAGCCACAGAAAAGGATGAACCCCATAACATTCTTGAGTAGGAGAACAATGAATGATAGCCATGATTCCAGAAAATTGATTTCCTTTTCCTTCCATTCCTTTGGAAACCACCAAGAGCCTGTGGAAAAATAGGAAGAGGAGCCATGTTTGGGTTGTGTTAAGGAAGGTGAGATCAGTTCACTTCTGAACTGTGAATATTACAGTTATTGAGCTGAATTGTATTTTCAAACCTATATAATGACTTTTTAGAAATTAAGCTTAGAAACGATGCATCTATGTCTCGATTTCCATTCCAATATAGTATTAGTGATAGATTCCAACCTGGACCCCATGTATATATCATAGTCACTAAAAATCCACTTAAAATAAAAGATGAGACCCGATGATGGCACATTTTTATTTTTTTACTAAGAAACTGTTTCTAACATCAAACGCTAGTAAACGAATGGTTTGTTGGAAGAAAATCTCCCCTTTAGTAGAAAGCCAACACATTCAGACAGAAACATTTTACTTGTTCCAAATGGAAATCCACTACAGAAACAATTTGTTTGAAATGAACATATATTGCAGAAACAGACACAGGATATTTTTATACATCAAAGTAATGTCTTTGCCAGATTGCCATTGTATACTTTCATAATGTGACTATTACCACTAAAAATTCATCAATTCTACACTAGATTTCATTTAGAGTTGCAAATTTACACTTTAAATAACATATCTGAAAAAGTTTTCAAACAGAAAAAGTAAAAATAAAAAGTAAAATGAAATATACCACAAAATACTGAGAATGGGAAAAGTGGCTTCTTGAAGTTCTAGAATTAGCAACATTTCACCACTTGACAAAGTTTGGCAAACAGCGGTGGGGAGCTATTTCATATGCATCTTTCTCTGTCTCTGTCTCTCTCTCTCTCTCTCTCTCTCTGCCCCTCTGTATCTCTGTCTCTGTTCTCTCACTGTCTTTCTCTGGCTCTGTGTCTCTGTATCTCTGTCTGTCTCTGTCTCTCTGTCACTGTTTCTATCTCTCTGTCACTGTTTCTATCTCTGTTTCTCTCCCTTGCTCCCTTTCTTTCTCCCTTTCCCTATTCTCTCAATAAGGATTGTTTTCAATGTGGGGATTATCTTAAACTTGGGCTTATACTCAATCATGGTCCTTTCTTTCTCTTTTCTCCTCTTATATCCAAGTCATTGCAAGAACTTAATTTTGTTTCTTTATAGGGTCTCAAAGTGTACCATATTTGCTTTTCCAACTATAAAGCAATAATTTCATATTATTTTTCATTCCCTTTTAAAAATTCTTATAACATTTTCATCGTCTCATCTCTTCCTATCACCCTAAATGTATCATTTTCCACATTTGTTATCATAAAAAGACAAATTTATATGCATATATTTTGTCTCATTTTTGTTTTCTGAGACAAATTCAAATTGTATGTTTAAAATACTGTTGTAATATAAATACTGCAAAGATTTATCTTTTTAAGACTTGAAAGCTGGGGGACAGAGAAATTATGCCAATCAACAAATATTTACTGAACTCCTTGAAGGGGTCTTAGGCAGCCTTCAGTGCTTAGGGGAACACAAAAATATAATAAGTACTTGAAATAGTTTAGGAAAGCAGGGCTCAGTGGCTCAGCCTGTAATCCCGCGCCTTTGGGAGGCTGAGGTGAGTGGATTGCCTGAGCCCATGGGTTCGAGACCCACTTGGGCAGGTGAGACCTCATCTCTACAATAAATCAAAAAATTAGCCGGGCATGGTAGCACGCGCCTGTAGTTCCAGCTACTTGGAAGGCTGAGGCGGAAGGATCGCTGGAGCCCAGCAGGTCAAGGCTGTGGTGGCCGGGAGCGGCCACTGCACTCCAGTCTGGGCAACAGAGTGAGACTCCAACTCAAAAAAAAAAAAGAAATAGTTTAGGAATAATACCTGACATCTTTAAAAATTCTAACATTTGCAAGTACCACTAGAGAATATGAGTTTCCTCATGTATTCACTGTTGGCAGCCATGAGAGTAGAAAACAAAGCTTTACTGAGATTTTGTACCATCCAAATTGCAAGATTTTGGACTAATGGTAACAGCAACAATAACACCTAATACTTCTTGAGGGCTTCACATGTGCCAGTCACTGTTATAAGGACTTTTAAATGTATTTACTTATGTCCACTTGCTATAAACATACTATCATAATCATTGTCATTCTTCAAATAAGAGGTAATGTAGAAAAAAAGTTACATAACTTGTGAATGGTCACCCACTTGGCAAGTGGTAGAGGTATGGATTTGAGTCCAGGTGGTTTATCATTAGAACCCACAGTCTTAACCACATTCACCTGTCATTACTCTATTTTCTTCTGACTATCCACAAGCACTCCCTAGTTAGGGGATGACTGCCTCATTGTGTGCTTTAGACAAATTACACATTTTTTCATGGCAAAAACATTCAGATGTGTTTTGAGGTAAGCAAAGATTGATAATTTAAATGGCAAATGTCAAGATTTGTCTTTCCCTAAAAGTATATTCAATATACTTGGAGAAATCAGTTATATAGATGACATAATCAATGAACAAGCTAGACATATTAATACCAGCAAGTTATACTGATATATTAAATCTCTAAAGAGTGTAGCCCAGAAAATAATTAGAAGAGGAACGATTGAAGAGAGATCTGGGGGTGTATATGGGGAAATAGTGCATCTTCAGGGAGCGTTGGAGGGAGGGCATGTTTTGAAGAAGTGGTAAATGCTGCTTGGGGTGATAGAGGGGGTGGAGAGAAGAACATAAAGACCAGAGTGAGTGTGCTATTTGGAAGCCAAAAAAAAAAAAAAAAAAAAAAGAGAAAAAAAAAGTGATGAATGCCACTTCCAAGCCAAAACTTGAAGCTCTGAACTCTGGTTTGTCATATTTTTTTTTCTCCTTACTGTGAGCCTGACATATTTTTTGGACATGGGCTGCTTCTTCAGCTTGAATTGCAGGGGAAAAAACCCCCAAAACTATGAAGCAAAGTCTCATATCTTGTAGTAGAAATAAAACTTTCTTATTGTTAGCTATGAACATTTCGATGTCACTTATTGATGCAGCTTTTCCTGGCTTGGGCAACTGACCGATAGGCAATTTCAGTATTCCAGGCATAAAGGACTAGGGCTTTAGGCAATGAAGAACAGGACAGAAATCTAGAAGTCACTGTCAAGGAAGATGTGACGGAACTTGGTGATTGATGGGTTACAAGGCACAGAGATTTAGAAGAAACTGGCAAGATGACCTTACACAGTTTTGACTTGAAAGAATGAATCATTCAAAATGAGGAAGCAAATGTGGAAGTGAGTGTGCGGAAAGTAGATTTTTAAGGTAGATGGGAGAGAGACTCTTAAATCCTTTTTAATGGAACTGAAGACATTATAAATTGGGGTTAAAAAAAAATTAATGATCAGGAAGAGTTCACTTGGAAAAATTTGGTAGTTTAATTTCATGGTACTTAGAAGGTAGAACAGATTCAATAAAATGCTTTTATTTTATCGGGTTTTGTTTTAAAGTTGGACTATATATTTGCATATTTAAAATAATAAAAATATAGGACTCCAGCAATGGAAAAGATGCTGAGGAGATGGGTCATAAATACAGGTTTCGTGGTTCATGGAAATTAGGACAGGGTGATTGAGAACACATAAGGAGGGGTAATCTTTGGAGAAGAGGAGGAAAACACCTTACACCAACATTTTAGGAAGGAAGGCAGGCTAGACCTACAGACAGATACATACTGAGTTGAGGACAGGTCTAGGTAAAGTCCATGATCTTGATGGCTCCAGTGCCTCAATTTTCCACTAAACTAGGTGATGTCATCTAAGTGGGATGGAAGGAGAGGAGCAGGTGAAAGCCAAGAAAAGAGAAGTTTTGAAATTGACATCAAGAGGAGAAAACCTGGTTGTGCTTTCAGGATCGCCGAAGTGCAGAAGGCCCATTTGAAGCTAGACTGCATGAATTCGTAATGCGCCAAGGCTGAGTAATTCTCTGTCTTCTCTCAGTGGTGTGCAGTGTCCTGGGAACAGGCAGAACAATCTCACAGCAAGGGTGAGCCAGGTTTGTGATTCTTCTGGATTAAATTATTTGCCCAAGGTCATACTTACAGTTCTCTCTAATCTGTTCTCATTGCTTTTTCATAAAATTACAATGTCTCCCCAGAGACATATTTTATATTCCTGCAGTTCTGATAATCTTCACACTGGCTTGAAATTCATCTGTGTAACCTCTGGAGTCTAAATTCCTTTTTAATACTTTGCACTTTAGAACCATAATTTTAGCTTTTGGATAATTTTTCTGCCTACTTTTTCACTTTGACAGTCTTTTTCAAATAACTTTTATCAGTGCAAAAATTTTCTGTAGTTTTTAATAAAAGTTTGTCATCTCATTTGACTCATCTGTCCAATACGTGCCTAATATGGCCAGGTGCTATGCTAAGGGCCAAGGTCACAAAGGCAAATAAAATAAGGTATCTGCCCTGATGTGCTTATAGAGTATGTATGTATGTATGTATGTATGCATTTACTTAGAGTTGGAATCTCACTCCGTTGCCCAGGTTGGAGTGCAGTGACATGCTCACAGCCACCCCAGAGTAGACCTGCTGGGCTCCGGTGATCTTTCCACCTCAGCCTTCCAAGTTGCCGGAACTACAGGCACGCACTACCATGCCCGGATAATTTTTTGATTTGTTGATTTATTGTAGAGACGAGGTTTCACCATGTTGCCCAGGCAGGTCTCGAACCCGCGGGCTCAGGCAATCCACGCGCCTCAGCCTCCCAAAGCTTATAGAGTTTAAAACTCCAGCAGGGAATTATAAACAGAACCAGCATTCAATGCCATAAAAAGTATAACTCCAAGCTTTAGAAGATTCTAAGCTTTGCATACCCTTGGTTACGGTGGCTTTTGTTCTTGCTCGCTTCCTGAAAAAGGCTCCCCACCACACACGCATATAACTGTGTTGCTTTTCAGAAAAATTGGCTTATTAGTACATGGAATGAACCATTTTCTTCAACTCTGCTTTGATCTTCACTGCTGGAACTGTTGGAACTGATGCTTATTTTTAATACCACCTTAGCCCAGGGGTCACCACCGTCTCACCACTGGGTTTTGCTATGCTTGTTCAGAAATGCTGCTGTCGCAATGCCTATTGCTGTTGAGTGCCTATCAACACTTGAGTGTTGATGATTGCTGATCTATTTGGACAAGAAAGCAAAGTTCTGTTTTTCTATTTTAAGCTATGTAAGGACAAACAATGCAGTGGATGGAAGAGTTGTCAATTGATAAAAAGTAGTTACTGCTTACATATAGTGGTTATGAACCCTGATTTTAAATGAAATAAGCAGAAACTAACTTTCTATGCTTTATGAAGGTCTAAGTTCTTCCGCAACTTCCCAGGGGCATATGAACATATGCCTTCTGCATTCAATTTACTGCCTCTGTTGGATGTTTTGTTTCTATCCTGCTTCTATCCTATCTAATTTTATTTCCACAAAGGCATTGTTTTAATAGAATGCATTGCTCTTTATCAATATATGCAAAGAAATTATTCTTACACAATCCTGAAAACTTGTGGGTGGAAAATAAGAGAAATGCTTATAATTTGAAAATGCAAACAAATTAAAATCGAACGTTACATTTTTTTATTTATCTTTTTGTGGTAAGAACATTTAACACGGGATCTACCCTCTTAAACACATTTTTAAATGTATAATACATCATCATTGATTATAGGTACAAGGTTGTACAGCAGACTTTTTGAGCTCATTCATCTTGCTTGACTGAAGCTTTATGTCCATAATTAATAACTCCCCGTTTTTCCTTCCCTCCCCTTGGCCCTTAGTAACCACCATTCAACTCTTTGAGGATATGAATTTGACTATTTTAGATTTCTCATGTTAGAAGAGTCATGTAGTATTTATCTTTCTGTGACTGGTTTATTTCACTGAACATAAGTTCCTCAACATGCATGCGTGTTGTTACAGATTGCTGAATTTCCTTCTCTTTGAGGCTGAACAGCATCTTGTGATATGTATATAACATATTTTCTCTATCCATTAATCTGTCAATGAACATTAAAAATAATAAAAGAAAATACTTTACCATTAAATACGCACAATTAAACTGTAAATAATAAAAATTTGTAAATAAAAAATTAAACATTGCAAATTCTTATTCCTGAAAGTTTGAGAGCTGGGCTCGGTGGCTCAGCCTGTAATCCCAGCACTTTGGGAGGCCAAGGCAAAAGGATTGCTTGAGCCCGCAGGTTTGAGACCTAATCTGGGAACTTGGCGAGTCCTCATCTCTACAAGAAATCAAAAATTAGCCAGGTGTGGTAGCGCGTTTGTAATTCCGGCTACTTGGAAGGCTGAGGCGGAAGGATTGCCAGAGCCCAGCAGGCTGTGGTGGCCAGGAGTGTGCCACTACCCTCCAGGCTGAGTGACAGAGTGAGATTCCAACTCAAAAAAAGAAAGTTTGGAAATAAGCACTTTTTGCCAAGGGAACTCATACTACACTCTTGATTTCCTCCCTTCTCTGCCCCTTACCTCCTGCCTCTTCTATTCCATTTTCTGTTTGGAAGGAAATACACTTCTCATATTGTCCCATGAATAAAAGTACAGAAATTTCCAATCAAATTCAACCTAAGAAGAGTACACCAAGATATAAGGAATCAAACTATCAAAAATCAAAGATAAAGGACACATTCTGAAAGCAGCAAGAGAAAAAAAAATCACGTGCAAAGGAGGACTAATATAAACTATGGTGGATTTTTCAGCAGAAACTCTATAAGTCAAGAGAGAGTAGAATCATATACTCAAAGTACTGCAGAAAACAAAATAAAACAAAACACCAACCAAGAATATTTTATCAAGCAAAGCAGTCCTTCAGAAATGAAGGAAAGATAAAATATTTTCCTAGACAAACAAAAGTTTTGGAAGTACATCTCTAGCAGACCTGCTAAAAGTTTTTCAACCCCCCAAAAGAGGATGCTAATAAGTAACATAAAACCATTTGACAGTGTAAAACTCACTGAAGAAAGCAAGTGCACAAATTCAGAATACTATAATATCGTAATGATAGTGTGCAACTCATTTATATCTTAAGAATGGAGGATAAAAGACAAAACTTTAAAAAATAATAATTGTAATACTTTGTTACGGAATATACTATTTAAAAGAATGTAAATTGTAGCAACAAACATTCAAAATGTGGGAGGGAGACATAGGGTGAAAACAGTCTTTTACTTTGCAGCAACTTGGATGAATTTAGAGTTGATCATACTCAGTGAGCTATCACAGAAACAAAGAACAGAGTACCATATGTTCTCACACATGAGTGGACCTTGAACAATTATAATACTATAAGAAAGGGATTGGCAGTAGTGGGAAACTGCTGGGAGAGGGAGGGACACACCTCATCAACAAGGGTACCTGCATAATCAACGTTTGTATACCTAACCTTGAATTGTACTCCACATATTTATAATAAAAAAATAAAAAATTAAAAAAAAAACATGAAAAAAAAGTCTTAAAAACAAAATTGGGACCAAAGTGAAGTGGTTGTCAACTTAAAACAATCTGCTTAATTTTGTTTGTTTGTTTTTTGAATTGGAGTCTCACTCTGTTACCCAGGCTAGAGTGCAGTGGCATGCTGCTCATGGCCACCGCAGCCTCAACCTGCTGGGCTCAGGTGATCCTTCTGCCTCAGCCTTCCAAGTAGCTGGAACTACAGGCATGTGCCACCGTGTCTGGCTATTTTTTTCTTGATTTATTTAGAGATGAGGTCTTGCCAAGTTGCCCAGGCTGGTCTCGAACCCCTGGACTCAGGCAATCCTCTCAACTCAGCCTCCCAAAGTGCTGGGATTATAGGCCTGAGCCATCGTGCCTGGCCCTAATCTGTTAAATTTGTAAGGATTTTTTTGTAAGCCTCATAGTAACCCTACAGAAAAAAACCTACAACAGATACACTACCAAAAAACACTAGTAGAGAAAATCATGTAACCATAAAGACAGTAAGAGTGAAACAAAGGAATGAAAGATGTACAAAACAATTAGAAAACAATTGACAAAATGGCAGCCATAAGTCCTTACCTGTCAATAATCACCTTGAAAGCAAGTGGGAGAGCAGCAGGGGAGACAGTTAGACTATGCAAGTCCCTGTGTGAGTGAGTGAGTGTATGGACAATTTTGGATATGTGTCTGTGAGTAAGTGGGTGTGTGAGTGGCTGACTGAGTAGGGTCTTGGGAGCAGGTGGTCAGGGTTCTCCTGGTGAAGTCGCTGTTGCCACAGCTGCTCTGCTTGGACCCTAGAACATCCTAGGGTGCAGAATCTGAGCACCATTTAAAAAAATCAACAAAGCTCTTCCTGGGAAGAAGCTGCTGGAAGTGACTGCTGGCTCCAGGCTCTGCCTCACCACCACAGTGCTTGGCTGGACACTGGCAGCAAAGGCCATGGAGAGAGTGCAGTGAGGGAGCCAGAGGCAGAGCCCCACTGGAGAGGATGAAGCCAGCACCCTGTGACCATCTTGAAAACTGGGCAGGGAAGTGCTTTGCCTGGTTCTCCAAGAAGCAACAGACCCAATCTCTGTGACTGACTGGTTCACTACGCTGAAGTCCATTGTGATGCAGAAGGAATATCCTGAAAACACAAACTTTGGAGGCACAGGATGAGTGCAGAATTTCAGGTGCCCTACTCCCTACCCTGATTCAGTCATGGGACAAAAGGTGCGACCATAAAAGTACAAGGAAGACCAACCCCACCCTCCCGCAATAGATCAGTGGTGAGTCCTGGGCTGACCCAACCCCTCTCCTTCCCAGTAATTCTCTTGGTGTCAGACCCACACGACTGGGGCATGACTGAAGGGAGGAATCCAGGTGGAGTCTGGACATCAGCTGGGGTGGGAAGACTCTTTTGCAGGAGAACTCTAAGGCTGACTAGAGCGCCTCCGCCAGCACCTGGGGAGGAAACAATCCCACACCTTTCCACTGGAGAGGATCCCCCTGACCGTATGAAAGTGGGAGAGGGTGACTAATTCCCCACCCACCCCCACCAACCCCTCCACCGACCCTGGGCCGTGTCCTGGGGAGATTGTGAACAAGGCCACAGCCCCGCAGGAGACGGCCGATGGGCTTACCTTTGAGCAACTGAGAGGAAAAACTACAGAACCTGCCACAAGAGGGCGCTTAGTGCTCAGAAATTTTTTTCTTTTCTTTGTGCATGAATGTGTATGTGAGAGTTTGATTTGCATTCTTCTTCCTTTTTCTGTTTTTCTTTCCTCTTTATTTTTTTGTTCTTTGTTTTCTGTTTATGTGTGTACATAAGTGATTGAGCGTTCATATTTTGGTTTTTTTGTTCTTCTCCTGTCTTGGTTTAATAAGTGTGTGAGGGTTCAATTTGCATTCCCCCTCCTTTTTAATTTTCTTTTTCTTTCTTTCTTTTTTTTCTTCTTCTTTCATCTTTTGTTGGATGTGTGTGTATGTATTCAGTTTTCCTGTTTTTGTGTGTGTGTTTTTGTTTGTTTTTTTCCGTTTGTTTTCATTTTTGTTTTTGTGTGTTTGTGTTTTGTTTTGGTTTTTCGCTTTGGTTTGTGTTTTTCAATTTTTGTTATGTTTTATTATATTTGTCAGTTCTATTTCATTCTCATTTTCTCTGTTCTCCTCATCACTGTGACTTTATCTTGGACTCAGGGGGGTACACACACATACCCATTGCATTATCATATGGAGTGGTGGTGGGGAGTGGGTTTCAGAAAACCCATACCCCACTCAGTGAACATTGTGATTTGCAAGTAGTTTCTGAATCCTAGCTTCCAATCTTTTACCTTATTTGACTCTCAAAACTATAAGATACAACAAAGCTTTCCACCCCAGTCTTCTTTCAAAATAGAGCAAATTCAGGACCCCGATCAGGGAAGAATAGAGGGCCGAGCAAACACCAGAAGTGAAAGCCCCTCCCACTGCCACTGAATAATGGAACTAAAGAGAAAAGAGATCTGCACAAGTGAAGAAAACACATGTAACTTCTAATGTACCAAAGAGACAGAACCTGAAAAATCAGACCTCAGAGCCCAAACAATAGAAATCACCAATGAATGGTCACAGAATACAACAGAGATTAGGGAAAGGATGGAAAGAGTGAATAAGATTCAAGAAAGACAAGATGAAACCCTGAAAGAACTTGTAACAGAGATCTTGGCCATAAAAGAAAAACTTCAGCTGGGAAATAAGTAACAAGATGATAAGCATGGAAAGCAGAATTAATCAAGGAGAAGAAAGAATCTCAGAGTTTGAAGACCAACACATGGAATTAACTTGATTTGTAAAACATGTAGAAAGAAATCTCAGAAAGTAAGAACAAAGTCTCCAAGAGATGTGCAGTTATATCAAGAGACTGAACTTATACCTGATTGTTATCCCAGAAGAAGAAAGGGAAATGGAGAACACCTTGGAATAAGTATTCCAGGAAGTTATCCAAGAAAACTTTCCCCATCTCACCAGCAATGTGACCAACTAAACACAAGAGATATAGAGAACCCCCACAAGATACCAAATGAGAAGACCAATCCCTGGATACATAGTAATTCACCTCCACAAAATAGGTACAAAAGAAAAAAATCCTAAAGGCAGTGAGAGAGAAAGATCAGACTACCCACCAGGGAAGACCAATCAGAATAGCAGCAGACCTATCAGCAGAAACACAACAAGCTAGAAAAGACCGGAGTTCAATTATCAAAGTCCTCAAAGATAAACAATTTCAACCAAGAATCTCCTTCCCAGTCAAGATCAGCTTCATCAGCCATGGAGAATTAAAATTCTTCCCAGACATCAAATCCCTAAGAGATTATGCAGCTTCCAGACCAGTTTTACAGGAGATGCTTAAAAAAGGTATTAAGCATAGAAACAAACAAACAAAAAAAGGAATGACCACACACTTCCCAAGAGAACAGGAGAACACAGAATCAACAGAGAATACATTGTAACTATAAACTTGAAAATACACACAAGTATCAACACAAAAGTTAAAACAAACAAACAAAGAAAAAAACTTTTTAAGGACCCTTTGACAAGGATAAATACTTATATTTCAATAATCAGTCTGAACATGAATGGACTAAATGCATCACTAAAAAGACATAGAATGGCAAACTGTTTGAAAAAACATGACCTAATAATTTACTGCATTCAAGAAACACATCTCACCACAAGGGATATCCACAGACTCAAAGTTAGATGAAGAATGAATTTCCAGTCAAACATCACAAAAGAAGCCAGAAATTATAATCTTAATATTAGACAAAGTAACATTTAAGCTATCGAAAATTTAAAAAGATACAGAAGGACACTACATAATGATAAAAGGTTCAACCCATCAAAAAGAAATATCCATCCTAAGCTAAGCATATATGCACCCAAACAAAGGAACTCCAGTGTTTATAAAGCAACTACTAAGTAAACTAAAAAAAGATATTGACTCTAACACTATCATAGCTGGGGACTTAAATACCCCACTAACAACTCTAGATAGATCATTGTGCCAAAACAAATCAACAAAGAGATTCAGAACCTCAACTGATGTTTGAACAAATGAATTTAATAGATACCTACAAAACACTCCACTCAATAACCATAGAATATACATTCTCTTCATCACCATATGGGCTGTACTCCAAGATCTATCCTACCTTTGACCATAAATCAAGCATAAACAAATTTCATAAGATCAAAATACTGCCATGAATCTTCTCTGACCACAGTGAAATAAAAATAAATACCACCACCAACAATATTCCCCCTGAACGCACAAAGACATGGACACTAAGCAGCATGATGCTGAACGACTCCTGGATCAAAACAGAAACAAAAAACAGAAATTAAGAGATTCCTGGAACAATTGGAAATGAAGACATATCTTACCAAAATGTCTGGGATGCCATGAAATCAATACTAAGAGGGAAACTTATATCTCTATGAACACATATCAAGAAAATAGAAACATCACAAGTTAACAGCCTAAAAAATCACCTAAGGGTGTTGGAAAGGCAAGATCACTAAAATTCTAACTTCAGCAGAAGAATCCAAATCACCAAAGTAAAAACCCAAATACTGAACATAGAAGACAAAAATATCATATAAAAAAATCAACAAAACAAAAAGCTAGTTCTTTGAAAGGATAAACAAGATTGATGAACTCTTAGCAAGAATGACCAAGAAAAAGCCCAAATAAACACATTCATAAATGCAAAGGATCAAACCACAACTGACTCTGAAGAAACATAAAAGATGATCAGAGATTACTATGCACACCTGTATGGAAACCAACTCGATAGCCTAAGTGAAATGGAGGACTTCCTGACGTCACGCAACCTCCCAAGGTTGAAACAAGAAGACATTGAGACACTAAATAGACCAATAACAACCCAGGAAATTGACTCCATCCAAAGAAAACTATCTACAAAAAAAAAAAAAAAAAAAAAAAAAAAAGCTCTGGACCAGATACTTCCCAGCACAATTCTGTAATCATTCAAGGAGGAGTTGATATCAATCCTATTGAAAGTATTTCAGGCAATTGAGAAAGCTGAAACCCTCCCCAAATCCCTTTATGAAGCTAACATCACACTGATACCCAAACTGGGTAAAGATCCAACAAAGAAAGATAATTCCGGCCAATATCCTTGATGAACATAGATGGACAAATTCTCAACAAGATTCTAAAAAATCAGATCCAACAACACTTCTCAAAAAATCATCCACCATGGCCAAGTAGGCTTTATCCCCAGGATGCAAGACTGGTTCAACATCCAGAAGACCATAAAATGTAATTAAATACATCAACAGACGTAAAAACTAGAATTAATGGATTATATCATTAGATGCAGAAAAAACTTAAAAAAAAAAACCTCCAGCATCCCTTCTTGATAAAAACCCTTGAAAACCTAGGCATAGTAGAAACATACCTTAAAGTAGTAAGAGACATTTATGATAAACCCATAGCCAATATATTGCTAAATGGACAGAAATTGGAAGAATTTTCCTGAAAATCGGAACAAGAAAAGGCTGCCACCTCTCACCTCTCCTGTTCACCATAGTGTTGGAAATCCTAGCTAGAGCAATTAGACATGAGAAGGAAGTCAGGAGTATACGAATATGGAAAGAGAAAGTTACATTATCCCTCTTTGCTGATGATATGACCCTATACTTCAAAAAACTCAAGAGAATCTGTCAAAAACCTCTTTGCACTGATAAAGAATTTTGGCAAAGTCTCAGGGCACAAAAAAATTTGAAAAAGGCAGTTGGATTCTCGTACAGCCACTACAAATAGACAGAGAACCAAATAAAAAGTACAATCCCATTCACAGTAGCCACAAAAAAAGAAAGAAAGAAAGAAAGAAAGAAAGAAAGAAAGAAAGAAAGAAAGAAAAAGAAACCATCAAAAAAGCAGAGAGACAGCCTCCAAAATGGGAAAAAAAATTTTCAACTGTATGTCTGACAAAGGCCTAACATCCAGTATCATCCAGTAACATCCTGTATATAAGGAACTCATACATGATGAAAGGAAATAAAAACAAACAGCCCCATCAAAAAGTGGGTAAAAGACATGGACAGACACTTCTCAAAACTTCTCAAAAGAAGATATACAGGAAAAGCCAACAGATACATGAAAAAGTGGTCAACCTCACTCATCATCAGAGAAATGCTAATAAAAACCACATTGAGATACCACCTAGCCCCAGTAAGCATGGCCATCATTAATAAAACAAACAACAAGGATGCTGTCAAGGATGCAGAGAAAAGAGAACGCTTCTACACTGCTGGTGGGAATGCCAACTAGTTCAACTTCTATGTAAAACAATGTGACAATTTCTAAAAGAACTAGAAATTGACCTTCCATATGACCCAGCAATCCCCCTACTGGAAATATAATTGGAGGAACTCAAGTCATTCTACCAAAAAGATACCTGCACATGCATGTTTATTGCAGCACTATTCATAATAGCAAAAACAATGAACCAACTGTGCTACCCATCGAAATGGACTGAATAAAAAGTTACATATACTTGATTAAATATTATGCAGTTATAAAGAAGGACAAACATATGGACTTTGCAACAACTTGGATGGATTTAGAATCTATAATACTCAGTGATCTATCACAGAAAGAAAGAACTGAGTGCAACATGTTCATTTATCATAATACTATAAGAAAGGAATTTTCAGTAGTGGAAAACTACCTGGAGGAGGAGCATTTTGCATCAATAAGGGTATTGATCTCAAACCAGGTGAAGTGAGGACCAAAGGAAGGACCACATTTACCTATATGATGACCGCTTGTATGACTAATCTTGAATTTACCCCACATCTTTAAAATAAAAAATAAAGTAAATGGATTAAATAATCCAACTAAAAGTCCACAATACAAGTCTTAAATTAAAAGACCATGAACAAGTCTTAAATTTAAAAGGACTTAAATTATATCAAGTTTATTTTCTGATCACAATTGCATAACAATAAAAATAAGGAGAAACTTCAGAAACTTTGCAAGTACTTGCAAATTGAACAACATACTCCTGAACAACAAATGGGTCAAGGAATAAATTGAAAGGAAAATTAACAAATTTCCTGAGACAAAAGAAAACGGAAGCACAGTATTTCCAAACCTAAGGGATACAGTAAAATCTGTTCTAAGAGGAAGTATATAGCAATAAACACATCAAAAAAGAGGAAACATCTCAAATAAATAAGTTAATATTGCATGTCAAGGAGTAAAAAAACAGGAACAAACTAAATGCATAATTAATAAAAGAAAGGAAATAATAAAGATCAGAGCAGACATAAATAAAATAGAAACAACAATCACAAAAGATCAATAAAATGGAGAGTCATTCTTTGAAAACATAAAAAAAAAATCAACAAATCTTTAGCCAGACTGAGGATGAAAAAGACAAGACTCAAATAAATCAAATTGGAGATTAAATAGAAGACATTACAACTGATATAAAATAAATATAAAGGATAATGAAAAACTATTATGAATAATTATACACTAACAAATGGAATAACTTAGAAAAAATAGATAACTTCCTGGACACATACAACCTACCAAGATTAAATCATGAAGAAATAAAAAATTTTGAACAGACAAAAAACACGTAATGAGTTTCAATCAGTAGCAAAAAAGTCTCCTATCAGAGGTAAGTCCAAATCCTGATGGCTTCACTGCTGAATTCTTTTAAAAGAGAGCTAATACCAAACATTTAAAGAAAAACTAAAATCAATTCTATTCAAACTACTCAAAAAAAAAAAAAAAAAAGGAAAGGAGAGAGTTCTTTCACACTCATTTTAGGAGGCTAACATTAATACCAAAATCAGACAAGTACACAACAAAAAAACCAAAAATTACAGGACAATCATAAATACATATAACTCATTGGAATGCAAAATTTGAATATGGACCAAGAATGCCTAACTATGTGACGCTTTGGCTACATTCAGCTGAACTCCTTTGATTTCATCAGTTTTATTGGCCGCTGAGTACCGTGTTATCAGTGGTTATGATATTGAAATGCTGGCAACATGAAGCTCCTCAGCAACTACCTAGGCTTCATTTCCTCTTGTGAATCATTTCTGGAAGGAAATGGATTTGTAGTTCTCAGTTGTAATTTAGCTTCAGAATAATTTCGGATAATATTAGCCTCAAAACTTTTTCCAGATTAAATTGTCTGGGTGCAAAGTATACATATATATTTATATGTACTTATATGTTTATATACTTAAGTATTTATATATTTATATACTTTATTTTAAAGGTGTGGGGTACAACTCAGGATTAGGTATATAAGTGGACATCATCCAGGTAAAGTTTGGGCCTCCCTTTGGTCCCCATGTTGCCTGGTTTGAAATCAGGTTCCCTTATTGATACTGTGTCTCCCCACATCCTCGTAGTATCCTGCTACTGCCGCCAATACCTTTTTTACAATATTATGATAATTGTTCAGGGTTCACTTATGAGTGAGAACATGTGGTACTCTGATCTTTGAAAAACACATATTTTAGAAGTGAAACTAATTGTATCACATCTTTGACTTTTCAGTTTCAAGTTGCATATTAAATAGATATTTGAAGAAATAAACTCTAGTTAAAGATTATGCAGAAGAGACACTTTGTCTCCATTTTATTCACTCAGAAACTACCAGAGAAACAAATGCCACCATAAGCTGTGTATGTGGGAGGGAGTGGGGAAGTGGAGAAGGACGGAAGCTCCTCTTCAATTTCAATGAAAAAGGTATTGACTGTGCTTCCATATCCTGAATTTGTCACGAGTCCACCAAATATATGGAATGTGGGCTAGGAAGGGAGAAATCATGCTTAGTGTGACCTATCTCTCCTGATCTTCAGCAGGAAATTGCAAAAGTAAATGTTGCAGTCTTGAAAGGGCTAGCCAACTATTTTTTGATTAAAGTAAAGTGAGGCAGAGAGATGGATGCGAAACCAGAAAATATAACAAAGATCTAAAGTAAAGGGGGAAAGATGATGGCGAATTTTTCTTATATCTGAGATCTAGCTCCTAGTTAAGGACAATGCTGGGGGAGGAGCAAAGTAAAGACAGACCATCTACAGATAACACAGAGAGCTTGCAGATTATATCCACTATTTCTTAAATAGAGAAACCTGCAGAGATAGGTCTACTGCAGAGATATGTCTACAGATCCAGGAACCAAGAATAGCAGCCACAACAACAAACAAACAAATAAACCAGATTAAGCTAAAAAAAAATACCAAACAGATTTTGTAAAAGAGTAAGACAATTCTCTCATCAAAATTCTGAAGTCGTTCACCTCCTTCTACTTTTCCCCACCTTTTTAAAACAAAAATATTGGTCTAATTCAAAGATAAGCTATGAGAAAAAATGGATTAGCTTGAGATGCATTTTTAAAAAGAAAATAAATGACATACATTATGAGAAGAAAAACCTTAGAGAAAAATCAGATTAGTTAAGGAAAATAGTTTTCTATATTTAAAAAATAACAAACAAACTGAGCTCTTAAATACTCAAATATAAAACATAATAATTCAAAGATGAAATTGTAAAAAAATTGATTGAGGTAAAGACCAAACTGGTAGAGCTTAAGAGTAAAACCGAAGAGAAAAAAATAGAAATATTTCAGAGATGAAGTTACATCACTAATTACAAGAAACCCCAGATATGTTGCACACACATACACATACACACACATTTCTTTAAAGACATCTAGGAGATGTGGAGACAAAGAAGGCTAAATGAGTCTAAAGATTTCACAAGTATTATCACTTTCCTTCCCATGTAAGGTATAATGGAGGATACTTTCATCCCTTGGGTTCATTGCAGAGACTGTGGGCAGAACAGGCAGAGGAGCAAGATTTTGTGGCCTGGAGAGAAGTCAATTAAGTTTGATGAACCATTGGGACAGCATGCCAGACTTGAATCTGGGAAAGCCTCAGACATAAAGTCAATCCTCTTGGCCAATAGTTATTTCACATGGAAAATTTTCAAAGCAAGTACAGATTGGAAAATAATCTGAAAAAGAGAAATAGAGTTGCAATTCTGAAGTAGAACAATTTTGAAGTCTCAGGTTCTTGCTTCTCATGGTCTTGCAACATCACAGTCACAAATGTCTGTATTCTAAGGTCTTAAAGTATTATTGTCTCTTGGTCCTGAAGTTTCACAGACTTTAGCATTCTTCATATATAAACACACACACACACACACACACACACACACACACACCTCACACACACACACACACACACACACACATCACAACCATGAAAATGGACTCATGAGAGACTGACCATTAGGTTAAACCAATAGTTGAGCTATTTGGGGGCATGATTACAGCTCAAATCCCTTTGGTGGAACCTTAGGATTTAAACACTGGAAGTCTAATAAGACTTCTATTTTCTCTTAGCCTAGTATCCAATGTCCTGTGTTGCCAAAGGGCTGATATATTTGTTCTTTTGAAATCTGCATTGGTATAGGTAGATAGCAGTTGTGATTGGATTCAATTCAATTGTGACCTCAAGTACTTTGAAGATAAGGCAAGACTGTGCCTTCAAAGGTATATAGAAACAGAATACCACCAAACTTTAATACTAAGTGTCCTTAAGACGAAGAGACCATGAGATCTCAATAATGCAAGACTGTAAGTCAAGATGACTTTAAAATTCTTAATAACAAAAGATTGTACACACACCCACACATACAATGCAGATATTGGATTTAGAAAGCAGAATTTAAAATAACTATTATAACTACATTAATGTACCCATAGGGTAAAGAGATAGATAATCTCAGGAGCTATTTGACTATCTAAAATATAACAAAATTAAAATCTAATTTGGAATTGATAACTAAATATATTTGAAATGAAATTTTTTTTGATAGATTTGCATTAGCTTGGATACTGCAGAAAAAGTTACTAGTAAATTTAATAACAGGTCAAGAGAAACTATACAGTATAAAGCACAGAGAAAAATGAAATTGAACAAAATGAACAGAGCCTCAGTGACCTACGAGAAAATTACAGGTAGAGTCTAACATTTATATAATAGGAATAATAGGAAAGAAGAGAAAAAATGGGACAGACAATATTTGAAAAGATGATGACCATATACCTTAAAACATTTTAAAAAGAGGTAAACCCACAAATCCAAAAAGGGTGACCAACATGGTGAGATAATTGTAAGGAAAACAATTTTTAGGTACTTCATAAGCAAATTGCTTAAAATGGAAGGCTTACAAAGAATTTTCCAAGTATCCAGAAAACTAAAACACATTATTTATAGGGCAACAATGGTAAGGATAATGGCCACCTTTTCAGCTAAAACAATGAAGACCAGAAAACAATGAAAAAATAACTTCAATGTGCTGAATAAAAAACCACTTACTGTCAACCTAGAACTCTATAGCAAAAAATCCTTAAAAATGAGGCAAAATATTGACTTCAGGATAAATGAAAACCAAAGTAATTTATTTCTGGTAGAACTGCCCTACAAAAAATGATAAAGGAATTTCTTCATGTTGAGGAGAAATGATACCAGACAAAACTTAGAGAAGAGATTATATGCATCTGAAAATAATAAATATGTAGGGACTATAAGTCTTGTTTTAAACATTTTCTTCTTTTCTTTTTAAGAAAATTGATAATTTAAAGCAATCATAAAAACAATATAAGACATATATGGAAGTAAAATATATGACTATAGTGATCCAAAGACTAGAAAGGAAGCAATGGACTTGTAAATAATATTAATTAAGTACATAGTATTAACTCAAAGTAGACTGTCATATATTAAAAGTGTATGTTGTAATCCCTAGCACAACCATTAAAAAATAAAAATAGGCATAGTTAAAAATTTAATTGAGAAAATAATACAAAATACTATAAAAATTCAATATTTAAACCAAAACAAGAAAAATATTAATACAAAAGATAATGATAGGATGAACAAGAAAATCAAACAACAAATGGTAGGCTAAAACCCAACTATTTTAATAGTTACATTAAAGACTAATGGACTCTAAACTGCAATGAAAATAAAGAAATACACCATTTAAAAAGGCAAGACTACATTAAATACTATCAAATTATGAAGACTCTAATAAATCAAAACTAAGAGGATGAAAGCAGATTTGCCATATGAACATTAAGCAAAAAACAAAAGTGTTGTGGACATAATATCAGATAAAATAGATTTTAAGATAAGGAGTATCACAAGAGATAATGAAAGATATTTTATAATGATAGTAGGTTAATTTATCAGAAAACCATAACAACCCAACATATATATTCACTTAATAAAACTTCAAAGCACATGATGCAAAAACTGTCAGAAATAAAGGGACAAGGAGATAATCACACATATAGCTGGTAATTTTGACATCTTTGTGATGGGTGATTTTTGTGTGTCTACTTGATTGGGCAACTAGATGCCCAAATATTGGGTTAAAAATTATTTCTGGGTGTGTCTATAAGGGTGTTTCTGAAGAGACTAACACTTGAATCAGTGGACTGAATAAAAGAGATTACCTTCCTCAATGTGGGTGGGCAACCAATCTGTTGAAGGTCTAGATAGAAAAACAAAACAAAACAACAAAAAACAGAAAAATGGAGAATTTTTTCTCTCTGCTTTATTGCTTGAGCTGGGACACTGATCTTCTTTTGCCCTTAGACTGGACTTAAACCATCAGCTCTTCCGATTCTCAGGAGCTTTGGACTTGGACTAGAACTTGCACCATTGATTCTACCAGTTCTCAGGCCTCTGGACTCGGACTGAAGTTATACCACGAGCTTTTCTCGGTCTCCAGTTCTCAGACACATATCAGGGGATTTCTCAGACTTCATAACTGCATAGACCAATTCCTCATATTCTCCCTCTCTCTTTCTCTCTCTGTATAAAACTTATTTGTATTTATAACCTTATTCTGTTCAAATTACTATACAAATGTTATAAACTGGACTACAAAACAGAAATTTATTTCTAACAGTTCTGGAGGCTGGTAACTCCAAAATCAAAGAACAGGCAGATTCAGTCTGGCAAGAGCCTGCTTTCTGGTTTATAGATGGACATTTTCTCTCTGTGTCCTCACATGATAAGAAGAGTGAATGAGATCCCTTGAGCTAATTTATAAGGGCATAAATCTCATTCAAGAAGGCTTTGAACTTATGAACTAATCACCTCCCAAAAGGCTTTACCTCTTAATACCATCACATTGGAGGTTAGGATTTTAACAGCTAAATTAATTTTGGGGAGACACAGATATTCAGATACACACACACACACACACTTATGAGGGATACCCAAAATACCCAGAATTATTTTTTGGAAGGTGGGCCCCTTCTAGTATACTTGGAATTTGTTCCTCTGGATCAAAGAGCTAATCAAAGTTTTTTTTCCTTTCTTTTTTCTTTTGTATAATCAATATTTTTTATTATGATATTGCGGGGTACAGCTAAGGGTTAGGTATACAAATATGCTTTGTTCAGGCACCCTTGTTGATAAGAGGTATCTCTTCATCCCCAGACAGATTTTTACTACCATTAATCCCATCTCCCTTCCCCTTTCCCCCATAGTTTCCCACCACTGTCAGTCATTTTCTTACAGTAATACATTGGATGATCAAGGTCCACTATATGAGTGAGAATATGTGATACTCAGACCTTTGTTTCTGTGAGAAGTCAATCAGTATTATAGACTCTAGGTCCATCCAGGTTGCTGCGAAATTCATGATTTTGTTCTTTTTTATGGCTGTGTAGTATTCCATCATGTATATGTACCACATTTTTAAAATCCAGTCCTCTTTTGATGGACAGCATGGTTGCTTCCAGGTTCTTGCTATTGTGAACAATGCTGCGATAAACATACATGTGCAGGTATCCTTTTTATAGAGTGATTTGAGTTCTTCAGAGTATATTCCCAGTAGGGGGATTGTGGAGTCATATGGGAGGTTGATATTTAGAGCTTTTAGGAATCACCACACTGCTTTCCACAGAGGTTGCACTAGTTTACAATCCCACCAACAGTGTAGAAGAGTTCCCTTTTCACCACACCCTCTCCAGCAACTGTGATTTTTTGAGTTATTGATAATAGTCATTCAGACTGGAGCTAGGTGGTATTTCAGTGTGGTTTTGATTTGCATCTTCCTGATGATTAGTGAGGTTGAACATTTCTTCATGTGTCTGTTGCCTGCTCGGATGTCTTCCTTTGTGAAGTGTCTGTTCATATCTTTTGCCCATTTTATAATGGGGTTGTTTGTTTTTTTCTTTTCAGCACATTTGAGTTCCTTGTACATCCAAGATGTTAAGCCTTTGTCAGACCTGGAGTTGGCAAATACTTTTTCCCAGTCTGTAGGCTGTCTCCCTGCTCTCTTGATGGTTTCTTTGGCTTTGCAGAAGCTTGTCAGTTTAATGAGGTCCCACTTGTCTATTTTATCTCTTATGGCCTGTGGGTTTCAGGTTTTGTTCAGGAATTGGATGCCAGTTCCAATTTCCATGAGGGTATGTCCTTCATTTTCTAAGGTTCTTATGGTTTGAGGTTTTACATTTAGGCCTCTGATCCATTTGGAGTTAATTTTTGTGTATGGGGATAGAGGTCCTGTTTCAGTCTTCTGCATGTGGTCAGCCAGTTTTCCCAGCACCATTTACTGAATAGGTTCTCCTCTCCCCAGTGATAGGAGGTGGAAGATTTGTCGAAGATAAGTTGGTTGAGAAATTGAGGTTTTGCTTCTGGAATCTCAATTCTATTCAATTGGTCTATATGCCTGTTCCTATACCAATACCAAGCTGTTTTGATGATTGTAGCTTTAGAGTAAAGTTTAAAGTCTGGTAATGTGATACCACCTGCTTTGTTTTTTTTGCTGAGGATTGTTCTGGCTATTCTTGGTTGTTTGTGTTTCCATACGAATTCCTGTGTTGTTTTTTCTAGGTCTGAGAAGAATGTTGCTGGTAATTTGATTGGTATTGCATTAAATCTGTAGATTGCCTTAGGTAGGTTGGACATCTTCACAATGTTGATTCTTCCAATCCATGAGCATGGGATATTTTTCCAGCTGTTTGTGTCATCTTTGATTTCTTTGAGCAGTGTTTTGTACTTTTCATTGTAAAGGTCTTTCATGCCTCTGGTTAGGAAGATGCCAAGGTATTTCATTTTTTTGTGGCTATTGTGAATGGAATTGTGCTTCTTATTTGGGTTTCTGTTTGTTTATTATTGGTGTAAAGAAATGTGATTGTCTTGGCTAAGATCAAGTGTAGTATCTGTTCTTATCAGTTTAATATCTGATACGTCCTCTATCTGAGGACAATGTATTAAGTGGATTTTTGGAGCCAGGAGGTGGAACAGGAGCTTGCTCCATTCACTCCATGCAAAAAAAAAAAAGAAATACGATTGTCTTTTGCACATTTATTCTATATCCTGAGACTTTGCCAAAGGCCTTTATCAGTGTAAGGAGGTTTTTGACAGACTCTCTTGGGTTTTGAAGGTACACAATCATGTCATCTACAAAGAGAGATAACTTGACTTCCTCTTTTCCTATTTGGATACCCCTGTTTGCCTTCTCTTCTCTGATTGCTCTAGACAGGACTTCAGATACTGTATTGAACAGGAGGGGTGAGAGTGGGCATCCTTGTCTTGTTCTAGTTTTCAGGGGAAATGGTTCCAATTTTTGTCTGTTTAGGAGTATGCTGGCTGTGGGCTTCTCATAGATGACTTTTACTATTTTGAGGTATGCTCCCCGTATGCCTAGATGTTTGAGGGTTTTTATCAAGGAGTGCTGGATTTTATCAAAAGTTTTTTCTTCATCTAATGATATAATCATGTGGTTTTTGTTTTGACATCTGTTGATGTATTTAATTACATTTATGGTTTTACGAATATTGAACCAGACTTGCATCCCAGGGATGAAGCCTATGTGGTCATGATGGATGATTTTTCAGATGTGTTGTTGAATCTGGTTTGCCAGGATCTTGTTGAGAATTTTAGCATCTATGTTCATCAAAGATATTGGCCTGTAGTTCTCTTTCTTTGTTGGGTCTTTACCTGGCTTGGGTATCAATGTGATGTTAGCTTCGTAAAATGATTTGGGGAGAGTTCCATCTTTCTCAGTCACCTGGAATACCTTCAGAAGGATTGGTATCAGCTCCTCCTTAAATGTCTTGTAGAATTCTGCTGGAAAGTCATCTGGTCCAGGGCTTTTTTTTGTAGGTAGTTTTCTTATTATGTAGTCAATTTCCTTGATTGTTATTGGTCTATTTAGGCTCTCAATATCTTCTTGTTTCAACCTAGGCAGGCTGTGTGATGACAGAAAGTCCTCCATTTCCTTAAGGTTTTCAAGTTTGTTTCCATACAATTGTACGTAGTCTCTAATGATCTTTTGTATTTCTTCAGGGTCAGATGTGACTTCATCTTTTGTGTTTCTGATTGTGCTTATTTGGGTTTTTTCTCTCTTTTCCTTGGTCAGTCTAGCTAGGGGACCATCGATTTTGTTTATCCTTTTGAAGAACCAGCTTTTTGTTTCATTGATTGTTTGTATTATCTTTTTGTTTTCTATGTCCTGGATTTGTGCTTTTATTTTGGTGATCTGGATTCTTCTGCTGAAATTAGGGTTTTTGTGGTCTTGCTTTTCCAGCTTCCTTAGGTGGCTTCCTAGGCTGTTAATTTGTGATCCTTCCATTTTCTTCATGTGCATTTGTAGGGATTTAAATTCCCCTCTTATTACAGCTTTCATGGTGTCCCAGAGATATTGGTAAGATGTTTCTTCATTTTCATTTGTTTCCAGGTATCTTTTGATCTCTATTTTGATTTCATCATTGACCCAGGAGTTGTTTAGCATCATGCTGTTTAGTGTCCATGTCTTTGTGGGTTTTGGGGGAACCTTGTTGGTGTTAATGTTTATTTTTATTCCACTTGTGGTCCGAGAAGGTGCATGGTAAAATTTTGGTCCTTTTAAATTTGTTTATCCTTGATTTATGGCCAAGAATGTGGTTGATCTTAGAATACGTTCATGCAGTGATGAGTAGAATGTGTATTCTGTGGTCTTTGGATGGAGTATTCTGTATGTATCAATTAAGTCCATTTGGTCAAGAGTCACACTGAGGTCTCATTGCTGATTTTTTGTCCTGATGATCTCTCTAGGGTTATGAGTGGGGTATTAAAATCCCCAGTTATGATAGTGTTAGATTCAATATCTTTCATTAGTTTTCCTAGAAGCTGCTTTATGAAAGTTGGCACTCCTATGTTGGGTGCATATATGTTTAGGATACATATTTCTTGTTGATGGAGTGAACCTTTTATCATTATGTAGTGGCCCTCTGTATCTTTTTAAATTTATGATAGCTTAAATGGTATTTTGTCTGAAATTAGGCTCGAGACTCCTCCTTTCTTTTGTGTTCCATTCACCTGAAAATTTATTTCCCATCCTCTTACTTTGAGTCTGTGCATGCCCTTTCTAGTAAGATCGGTCTCTTGAAGGCAGTACATTGTTGCCTGGTGGTATTTTATCCATTTTGCCATTTTATGTCTTTTCAGTGGTGCATTTAGTCTATTTACATTCAGTCTAATTATTGAAATGTGAGAGATTGTCCCTATCATAGAGTTCTTATAGAGTTGTTGTTCTTCCATTTGGTTTTTTGTCTTTCTTTTGGTTTTGGGGTTGGTTCATGTATATTTTATTCTTTTTCCTGTACTCTTGTGAAGGACGTTGTTCTTTTTTCCTTTTCTTCTTGTTTAGTACTTTCTTAAGTGTTTCATTTAGAGGTGGTCTGGTGGCAGCGTAAGTTCTTAGGGATTGGATATCTGGGAAAGATTTTAATTCTCACTCGCTGATGAAGTTTAACTTGGCTGGGTAGGTTATTCTTGTTTGAAATTGTTTATCTTTTAGGACTTTGAAGATAGGGCTCCAAGCTCTCCTAGACTGCAGGGTTTCTGTAGATAAATCTGCTGCTATTCTAATTGGTCTTCCATGGAAGGTGATCTGGCCTTTTTCTCTTGCTGCCACTAGGAATTTTCTTTTATACCTACTTTGTTTAGGAAATTATTATTTGTCTAGGAGTTGGCCTTCTCATTTATTGTCTTGCAGGGGTTCTCTGAATCTCTTGTGTTTGAATTTTTGCATCACTGTTTAGATGAGGGAAGTTCTCTTGAATAATCTCATGGAAAGTTTGTTCCAGTGTGGTCTCTGTCTCTCTTTCTGACTCAGGAAGGCCAATTACTCTTAGGTTCGGTCTCTTGAAGTAATCGCTCATCTCTTGAAGGTTTTGTTCTGTCTTTTTGAGCTTATTTTCTTGTTTTTAACAGTTTGGGTTAGTATATTTTGGTCCTCAAGCTCTGAGATTCTTTCTTCTGCTTGGGTAATTCTGCTTTCCATGCTTATCAGTTTGTTATTTATTTATTTTAGTTTGTTATTTATTTCATTCACAGTATTCTTTATTACTGTTATCTCAGTTATCAGCTCCTTCCTAGTTTCTTCTTGTCTTTCCCCAATTCTTTTAAATCTCTCCATTAATGTCTTGATATCTCGGTTTGTAGCTTGAGGCCAGTCATTCTGGGGGCTCTTCATTGTTTGCATTCCAAAGTCAGTTTTCTCAGTGTCCGCCCTCCCAGGGTCTGGGAGAGACCCATATTCTTCTTTTGGTTTTTCTTCATTTGTGTAGATTTTTTTCTCTCTCCCCCTTTCCCTCCCCTTATTTAATTCTGTTTTTCAGGAAGGTGGGGTTGCTTTTGCTTCATTTGTGCAATATCCTGGTCTTTCTTCTGGTTTTGTTCACTTTTGAGGTTGGAGTGTGAGCTGTGGGTGTACTTTTTGCAGTTTTGAGGTTTAATTGAGAGGGAAGCTGTGATTCAGAATCTATATGCTGATTCCAGCATCCACCAACCGGTGTATGAGCCCACTGGAACCTATTTTCCACCGCCTTACAATCTGTGCAGCAGTATGTAGGTTTTGTCTCTGGAACAAAAGAAGGTACAAAAGAGGAAGATAATGGAGGAACGGGGAGTCAATAGGAAGTTAGAAAGAGAGAAGAGTGAGAGGGAAAACAGACATACATACCAACTAACAGGTGAAAAAAAGACACAAAGACAGAGAGAAGTGAAAAAAACATGCAAGCAAAATTCCCTAAAGAATACTGGTAGCTATGCAAAGGCAGACCAATAAAATCATGCATTTTGATGCATTTTGCCTAACACAAACAGATAATGTAAGTCAAAAAGCAAGCAAAAGTGGACAAAACAAACAGTCAAAATGATAAAATCAAAAGTCAAAATAAGAAATCAGACTATCTCTGGAATCTTTCCTGAGTGTCTAAAGTCTCCTAGCTCTGATCTCCAACCTCTCCCCTTTGTTTTCATTGCAGACAGCTAAATTTACTTGTAGCTTGGGTTTTCTTTTAGCCTGCTGCCTGAGAGGTCTGTGACGCTTAGTTGCCTTTGTCTGATTCAGTGTAGGGGAGGAGCTTTGTCTCCTGTTTAGCGACATTACCTTAGGCACCAAGGTGGATGCTGCCCATAGGTGGGTGGGGCAATGCAAATCTCTGCCTGGAGAATGACTGAGGTGGCAGTTTCTCTTTCACGGATACTTTCTCTCTGCTCCTCTGGGTCCCTCGGCAATCCACTATGATGGACTATAGTGGTGTGGGAGGCACCGGGTATCAGCTGCACAGCTGAGCATTGGATCCAGGGTGCCACCAGCAAGCTGGGGTGGAGGAGGGGGTCGGGAGTTCCCTCCTCTGGAGCTGAGAGCCTCCAATTAGCACCTCCTTAAGATACGCTGTTCCCTTACACAAGCATGGGGTTGTGTGCTGAGTGCCTCAGCCAGCGTGGGCCCAGAGCTCCAGAGCTCCAAAGCTCCAAAGGGCAGGCAGTGAGCAGTGGGAGTGGCCCTGGACCGCTCACAGGGTACTTCAGCCAGAAATGGAATCAGTATCTCTGATGGTCGGGCACCCAGAGCCTCCCTGGGCCGAGACCTGAGACTCCTGCATGGGTGGGAGTCACGTATAGTGGAGCAGCTGCAGCTGGGGGCTCCAATATCCGGCCCTGTGTGGGACCGAGGGTCCCCGGGCCTCGGACCAGTGAGACTGGCAGTGGGCAGGGGGGTGGGGGAAGAAAAGTAAGAGTCTTTTTGGGAACTCACATTCGGAGAATCTCACAATTCCACCTATGCCGTCGCCATCTTACTGGAACTCCCCTAATCAAAGTTTTTATCTGAAAGTTTCAAGAAGGTTGCATCATTATTTGTGGAGGAAGCCTCCCAAATTGTGGCAAACAGGTGACTGGTTCTTCACCATGAAAACACCCCTGCCCACACTGTGCTGAGAGTTCAGTAGTTTTTGGCCAAAAATGGCAGGATCCTTGTGCTCCACCCTCCCTATTTACCCACACTCACCCTGAGTCCTCAGAGGGAAATATTTTGCTGATGTGGAAGAGGTGAAACAAAAAATGGCAGAAGCACTAGCAGGCATCAAAATGGATGAGTTCAAAAGCTGTTTTGAGCAGTGGAAAAAGCATCTCAATAGGTGTATTGCATCAAATCGAGAGTACTTTCAATGTGACTGAAGTTTAAACATGTAAGAATAAATATATAAGTTTTTATAAATAAATTCTGTTTCTTTGAGTCCTCTCTGTTGGTTGTGTTTTTCTGGAGAAACCTGACTAGTATATTCTTTCTCCGAGTAACTAATAGAATAGCAGACAAAATATTAGTAAGTATAGAGAACATTTTAATGTCACTATCAACTAATATGACCTAATTAATTTTTATACAATGATAAACCCAAGAACTACAAAATATACACTCTTTTCATGTGCACCTGAAGTATTCACCAAAATAGACCATATGCAAGGTCATACAGGTCTCCATAAATGTAAAAAATTGTAATTACAGTACATATGTTTTTTAATCACAGAAAATTTAATTAGAAATCCATAAAATGAGATAACTAGAAAATTACAAAATATTTAGAAATTAAACAACATTTATTCTAAACATAGCATAGTCAAACTTATCAGAAGGTTAACTAATACATATTTTAAACTAAACAAGAGTGAACATCTGTGGGAAGTAGTACATTGTTTGCACACCCTGGCTGAATAATTCATTCCCTCCTTTTGTGAATGTCCTTTTTGTAATATGACATCAATTTTCCTCCCATCAACAGCTAAAGTTATTTTTCACCTCTTGGATCTGGTTTGGCCCTGTAAGACTTGCTTTCCTTAACTAATGGCACGTGACAGTAATGATACTGTTTGATTTGATTCCAGGTAAACAAAACAAAACAAACTTCACTTCTTGTTTTTTTGTGGCACCCAGAGATTGTCATGTGAGGAAGTCTACATTGGTTCCCTTGAGAAAGAGAGAAGAGATGGAGACAGAGCCATAGGTTGTCTAGTACCAACCACTACACACGTGAATGGTCTCAGGAAAGAGCCATTCATCTGACCTCAGCCAAAATGGTTGGTTCCCAATAGTTTGAACAAACAAATGGTGGTAATATTCAGGCACTAAATGGTAGAAATTTTTAATACATGGTACTAGATAACTTAAGCAGAAACTGGTACCTAGAAGTGGGGTATTACTATAATAAAATCTAAAATATTTTAGGTCAGCAATCAGAGGCTGAAACAGTGAATGGATTGCTAGTGGTTTAGAAAATTGTGACTTGTCTTATGTACTAATTGAAATATTGGCAAAACTTTTTCCTGAGATGCTATAAAATAAACAAATTTACCCAATAAATTTATGATTCTGGTTAAGAGAATTACGAGGCAAAATTCTGGGGTTTTTAATTGATTACTTTTAGCTGTACACAATAAAGAATGGGAAGAGGGAGCAAATACAAAGGGATTGTCTAGTCTGTGATCAGAATTCAGAGGAAATAAGGAGACCCAGGACTTGTTTGCTTCAAAAATGAAATTAATTTCTAGTCTCTCCAGAAAGGAAAAGCTTCTGCAGGTAAAAGATGATCTCCAAGTAAATATTAAAGTGGTGAATGTGAGACATTTTGCTAAAACCTCAGAAATATCTGAGAAATTGTAGACCCTCTCAGTTAGACAAAAGGGATTCAAAGAATTGTAAGGAATTTTATTCCATAGTATGCTAACAAGTGATACAAGGTAATTAGGGGAGGATATGGAATTGCACTAGAACTTCAATTGGATGATAACTACATGGCTGAATATAATAGATAAAACATTAAACTTTTCACCTAGAGAGTTGGTACATTCTATTGCTTATAAAGAAAATCTTCCCAAACATAAAAGAAGATTATAGAGATGAAAGCCACATTTATAAGCTACTAAAAATGAAAATGTACATGACTGAAATTTTCATGGTGAACATACAACCTCTGAGATGAGAAAGAATAATAATATAAAAATGATTGTAAGATATAGTTTACAGCCGGGCTCGGTGGCTCAGCCTGTAATCCCGCGCCTTTGGGAGGCTGAGGTGAGTGGATTGCCTGAGCCCGCGGGTTCGAGACCCTCCTGGGCAACTTGGCGAGACCTCATCTCTACAATAAATCAAAAAATTAGCCGGTCGTGGTAGTGCGCGCCTGTAATTCCAGCTACTCGGAGGGCTGAGGCGGAAGGATCGCCGGAGCCCAGCAGACGAGGCTGCGGTGGCCGGGAGCGGCCACTGCACTCCAGTCTGGGTGACAGGGTGAGACTCCAACTCAAAAAAAAAAAAAAAAAGATATAGTTTACAAAGGAAGACAAGGATGAAAATATATTATTGGCATATAAAAAATGTAAAAAAAGGTAAGAGAGTAAATAGCATTAAAAATTCAAAGATATAAGAAAAGTTTAGTATTTCTTGTCTGTCAAGGGAAAATGGAACTTTTTTTGTTAGTTTATTAAGCTGAAGATTTTACCATTTTCTTCATTGAGACTCTTCCAATGTTTTCTATGCCCACTTGACATTCTTTCATAACTAAACATGTCCATTGAGGTTTTCTAAACAAAAGAGCAGTTGTTTTCTTAACAACTTTTAACTTGCCAACTTGAAAAATCGAATAAAAATTCAGCCAGTTTAGAAATAATCATAATTTCTTTTTCTTCCCCGTAAGCAACCATACCTGCCTGAAGTCATGGAATTAAACATTGCGCTGGAGATTCATTTTTTGATTGCAGGTGATGTTCAGATGAATAATTAAATGGCTGCCTTATGAAAAAATTTGCCTGAGAAAAACCCTGAGTTAAGTATATCTTAATTAAGTATGGATTGTGCTGTTGCTGTCATAGATGTTAATGCTATATGACTGTTCTACTCTTGAAATCTTACAACTGACTTTAAGCTCTTCTGTTTTATTGCCTTTCTTTCCTCTTGGAAACACTTACCTTTAATCTCCAGGAGAGTGCTAGGCAGATTCAATTAAAACTCTGCATGACGACTCTGTTGACAGTCGCCAGGGGAGTACTCATGCAGAAACCTTCACAACAGCTTATCTTTGTGCTGCCAAATAAACCTACAAATCATATAATGAGCGGATTAATATTGCACATAAGAATCAGAGTAGCTGGAGTTTTGATTTGTCCTAGAAAATGATGTGCTTTAGGGGAAACATTTCTTGGGGTTGGGAAAGAGGATTTAATAAAAACTTGAAGTGCTGTGAAGCAAGTCAGGGTTTTGGATCCCAGGTCTTGCGTGCTCACTTAGTAATTCTACGGGTAGGTGTCTGCAGTTCGTTTTTTTGTCATTAATGTATGGGACTGTTTTGAGGATTAAACAAGGATATCCCAGAAAAGATCGTCAGAAATGTGTTAAAGGCAATCCAACTGTTTGTTTGACTGAATGCCTATGATCCAGGAAGATAAAGATTTTGAGGAGTTAATACAATGACGGGGGTGTCTTTTTATTTGCTTATTTTGATTTGTTCTTCTGGAGTTTGTGGGCTAGGAGTAACAGAATCAAGAAAGAAGCATCTCCATCCTCTCAACCTTTCTTTATATCGGTTTCTTCATCTGTTTGGAATAGTTGAACAAAAATACCAAAAACTGAATGGCTTATAAATAACATAAATTTATCTCTCACAGTTTTGGAGACTGGAAAGCCCAAGAACAAGGCAGAGAAGATTCAGTGTCTACTGAGAGTCCTCTTCTTGGTTTGTAGACAGCTGTCTTCTCATGTGTCCTCACATGGCAGAAGGTACCAGGAAGCTCTCTGGAGTTTCTTTTATAAGGGCAGTAGTTCCAATAATGAGGGTTCTGTCCTCAAGACCTAATCACCTCCCAAAGACCTCACACCTAAATATCATTACATTGGGGATTAGTTTCAGCATATATGATGGGGGGGCACATATGAGGGAGGATCCCTCAAACTCAGAATTTATTTAAAAAGTGGTGTGTTTATTGTTATGTGTGCAAACTTCAGTCACCTTCAAAGTACTCTGCTTGATGCAATATACTTATCAAGATGCTCTTTTCCAAAACAGTTTTTGCTTTTTATTTTAAAGACATGGGGTACAATTCAGGATTGTGTATACAAGTGGTCATCTTGCAGGTAAAGCTTGATCCTCCCTTTGGTTCACATTTTGCCTGGTTTGAGATCAGGTACTCTTATTGATGTTTCATGTCCCCCACCCTGGCAGTTTCCTGCTACTGCCAATCCCTTTCTTATAATATTATAAATGCCAGGGTCCGCTTATGAGTGAGAACGTGGTACTCAGTTCTTTGTTTCTGTGATAGATCACTGAGGATTATAGACTCTAAATCCATTCAAGTTGCTGCCAAGTTCATGATTTTGTGCTTCTTTATGGCTGTGTAATATTCCATAGTTTATATGTACATTTTAAAAAAACCAGTCTACTTTTGATGGGCAGCACCATTGGTTCCATGTTTTTGCTATTGTGAATAATGCCGCAGTAAATATGTGTGTGCAGATAACTTTTTTATAGAATGATTTGAGTTCCTCAGGTATATTCCCAGAAGGGGGATTGCTGGGTTGTATGGAAGGTCAATTTTTAGATCTTTTAAGGATCGCCACATTGTTTTCTACAGAGTTTATACTCCCATCAACAGTATGAAAGCATTTCCTTTTCCCCACATCCTCTCGAGCATCTGTTTTTTGAGTTATTGATGATGGCCATCTTGACTGGAGTTAGGTGGTATCTCAGTGTGGTTTTAATTTGCATTTCTTTGATGATTAATGAGGTTGAGCATTTTCATATCCGTTGGCTGCTCTCAAAACAGTTTTTGAACTCATCAATTTTGATGCCTTTTAGTGCTTCTGCTGTTTTTTTGTTTCACCTCTTCCACTTTGGCAAAACATTTCCTCTGAGGACTTTTTTTTTTTTTTTAATCTGGGGAAACAAAAAAAATCACTTAGGGTGTTTGGGTAAATAGGGAAGGTAGGGGACAGGGGTCACGCTATTTTTGGTCAAAAACTGCTGAACACTCAGAGTGGTGTGGGCAGGTATGTTTGTAAATCTCCCATCATAAAATGGGCAAACACATTGACAGAATTAAGAAAAAAAAATCACTGAAGCTGAACGTAGCCTCTTACAACAACACTATCTGGCACACTTATGCTAATGGGTTCCTAGAACACTTAACTAGCAGGGGAAGCCTGCACTATGAGGGACACATCCTCCAAATGATAATTGCTGTTTTTTTCAGGTTCCCCCCATATATTCACTTATGGTAATCAGACACCTGAGAATTGTCCTGAGTTTTTCTCTCCCATTTATCAATACGATCCTTCATCCAATACATCACGACGCCTTATCAACTGTGATTCTTAGATGTCTCTGGAATCTGCTGGAAATGCTCCATCTTGACTTCCACTACCATATTTAAACCATAATCAACCCGTTTCACCTCACTCTACTCTCCACAGTTTCAGAATAATTTAAATAAATAAACATTGGATTATGTGACTTTTCTACTTAAACTCTTTTAATGCTTCATTTCTCCATCAGGATAAAATTTCTTCTTCTTCCATACTTCCTGATCTTGTTCTTGCTTCCTTCCTATCTCTACTTGTCTCTATCCACCTCTGTGTTTTGTTCATTAAGTATTAGGAAGCCATGTGAGATAGGCTGTTATGAAGGAAGGAAATTCATCTGGGACATGACCACAAGTTGTAGAAATTGGAGAAGGTTTTATTATTATTTTTAGTTTTTTAAAAAATATATAACTTGTTCAGAGAGTCAGTTTGTATGCTTCATATTGTATAAGCCAGAATGTCTTTATCTCTTTTCAATAACTTCAGAGCCCTAAAGGGCCCAAGCTATTAAAAAGAGATGTTGGTACAAGAAACAGAGACAGAGGCACATTATAAAGCTAATAAAGTGTGGCAATTCCTAAAAGATAAAAAAATCGACCTTCCATACAACCCCATAATCCCCCTACCTGGAATATATTTGGGAGAACTCAAATCACTCTATAAAAAAGATATCTGCACATGTATGTTTATCACAACATTGTTCACAGTAGCAAGAACATGGAATCAACCGTGCTGCCAATCAAAAGAGGACTGGATAAAAAAAAAAGTGGTACATATACACAATGGAATATTATGCAGCCATAAAGAACAAAATCATGAACTTCACGGCAACCTGGATGAACTCAGAGTCTATAATACTAAGTAATCTTTCACAGAAACAAAGAACTGAGTATAACGTGTTCTCACTCATAAGCAGACCTTGAACAATTATAATAATACTATAAGAAAAGAATTGGCAGTAGTGGGAAACTGCGGGAAGGGGGGCGGGGAAGTGGGATTGGCAGTAGTGGGAATCTGCCTGGAGAAGGGGGGCACACTTCATCAACAAGGGAACCTGCACAATGAGCATTTGTATGCCTAACCCTGAATTGTAACCTATATCCTTAAAATAAAAAAATTAAAAGTTAAAAAAAGCTAATAAAAATAATCTTTTAGTGTATACTTACTTCTGGCTTCTCAACTCTAATAAAATAAAACTTAGAGATGTAAGAGACCTAAATATTGTTGGTGAACAAATGTTTTGCACCTGGGAATTTCTGTTTGACCTTACTTTTTAGGTAGCTAAATTATATTAATATGCACCAGAATTGGAACTTTAAAAAATTATTGATTTAAACTTTTTCTTGCTGGAAGAAATGCCTTCATCAATGAGTACAGATTGTTATTGATGTTTCCAAGAAATTTCACAACATTTTTTTTGGCAATATATTCTGAAGTTTCAACATCAAGGCCAAGAGTTCCTTTCTTATTCCTAACCAAGCTTTCTCCCTCTTTTTCTAATTTTAGCACATTTCCTTTCATTGTTTTCTTGGTCAAGATGAAGAATAATTTGGTTTATTTTTATTCACTATAATACTTGTCATTAACTTTCTCTGTGGGCTTTTCTTTTCCAGAATAACTGATCCCACTGCCTTTAATCTTTTCTCCAAATAACAGTTTTCTACTTTTCTCATTATATTTTACTTTTTTGGGGGCCCTTCTCAAATTTCTTTACATTCATTTAAATTGCAAAGACAAACACTGGACACAGTATTTTATTAGGGTCACACCACGGCCAAAACAGAAGTGGAAGGTTGCTTCCTTACTCTTGGCAAGTAGCACTATTGTTAATATATCCTGGTATCATACCACTTTTTTCTCCCATCTTACAATAACATTATCTTCAAAAGCATTTGTTCAGTGTCTGTGTGCAAAGCCAGCTTGCAAAAGCATCAAATAAAATTCAGATGCTCATCTGTTTCCATCAGACACTTGGTAGGAATAAGCAACCAGTGTTGGAAGCCAGAGGGACAAAAAGAGGGAAGATTGTAAAACCCAAATTAAGATTTTCTCAGTGGAAGTTAGTGAGAGAGTAGGAGTCTAACATGCAATTTTTGTCTAAGCTTGCTGGAAATAAACACAAGGCGGAAACATTACAACATAGGCTGGTTTATTTAGCACCAAGCCTTTGATTATAAACAGGAGAGATCTTTCAATGCAAATTTGAAGGCCCTTTCTTAATCCAGAGTGGTGTGGTGTGTTTCTTCTGTTTTTGTTGCAAGGTTGGGAAACTTAGCCTCATTTTCTTGCCTTCTTTGGCTGCCATGACTATGGATATTTTCCCTCTTCTCAAGTCTCTTCAATTTGCCCTTTTTTTTTTTGCCTCTAAAAGCAAAAATACAAGTTCCTTCTATGTTAAGGATGTAATTATCTTCACTAAAAGGAAATAAAAAAATAGGAAGACTTTTTTTTTTAAAGCAAGGGGAAGGTACATGGTTTACAAAAAGTGGCCATTGAAATGAGAACAACACATAACAACATATTTCTGCCCTCAGCTTCTAGTCCTGGGTATCAGATATTCCAAACCTCTTGAATCTTTCTGACTGTGCCCTTAGAAGTCATCAAGACTAGGTCATGAACCAAAAATAGAACAATGGTGAATCCCTGACTCAAGTGAAATAGGTATGTCTTTGAGTCTTCCCAGTCAAATTTATTTTGTTCATTGTTTTTGTTCTTATCATTTTCTCAGTATTTCTGAATGTCTATTGTGAGGACATAGTTTGAAATTGTGAGGACATTATTTAAGGAACTCCCCTTTCTAAATTAGCAAGCCACTGGGATTCGGAAAAATGTGGAAATTCTATGCTTTGACTTTTGATGAAAATTGTGGTTTTGATCTCACTTAGCAAATAAAGATGATAAGTAAAGAAGAGAAATGAGCAGTTATAGACTATAACACTTATAGCAAGTAAGAAAACCATCTACTATTATAAACAGTGCAAGTTTAACTCAATCCTAGGAAATTATCTCATTTTCCTCTTTTACTTTCCAAAATTTACAGGCTGACTCAGATGGCATTTATACATGAAATTTAGAGAAGGTAGGTCTTATCAGAAAAGAGAGACATAAAATTATTCTCCTGTATTTCCATATTTAGTACAGTTTGGATGTTAGTTTAAAGTGGTAGTTTAAGTTTTTAAAATATCTGATCTTAAACCAGGTGAAGTGGGGACCAAAGTGAGGCCCAAACTTTACCTGTACAATGACCATTTATATACCTAACCCTGAATTGTACTCATCTTTAAAATAAAAATTAAAAAAAGAAATTTGATGATAATAGAAATAAATAATAATTGCTAAGCACCTACCAAAAAAGAAAACAAATGAATAAATTTTAAAAAGTGATTTAATGTTCTTTACAAATATGTCTTTAAAATAAAAATTAAAAAAAGAAATTTGATGATAATAGAAATAAATAACAATTGTTAAGCATTTACCAAAAAAGAAAGCTAATAAATAAAATTTAAAAAGTGATTTAATGTTCTTAACAAATGTGATTATATTTATAATTTCCAGGAAATTAAAATGTAATTACTACTCTTTAGAAAATATTAGTTGCTAAGCTATAAAGTATTATCCAAACTTTAGTGGTATCGGTACTGATATGTGCACTGATGTACTGTGAGGAGAAAATAGGTGAGCAGATGATTATGAGATGAAAAGTTGACAGAGAAGCCCATACTGTGTTGGACTATGTAGCTGGGTATAATGTGCGTATTTCTTCCTCAAGGTGCCTCAAAGCTGCCCTGAACTTCTTAATGATACAGCAAACAAGGGGCTCATGCCTGGCAACAAAGTCTTCCCCAGACCCTGAACGTTGCCAGCACTGCTGGTGTCCATGTTTATTGGATTCAGGATATTTTAGGCAAGTTGACACAACTCTGTCTCTTACAGGCCTGAATTTTTTTTCTGTATCAAAGTTGAGAATAATCATTGAACATATGTATTCTGGTTTCTCAAGCAATGTGATTTGTTAAGTTTTTCAGTTCAGGGTATGTTGGATGTTAGATCAAATGACTCCTCAAATGCCAATATGCCCAGCAAGTAAGACTCTGTTGACTGCTCTGCCCAAGTTAAGTAACATGTACCTAATTTTCTTTCTTTCTTGTTTTTTTTTTTTTTTTAAGTTGGAGTCTCACTCTGTCGCCCAGACTGGAGTGCAGTGG
>NW_007259562.1:161965-216831 GCF_000164805.1 Carlito syrichta | reverse complement strand
GCCCAGGCGGGTCTCGAACCCGCGGGCTCAGGCAAACCACTCACCTCAGCCTCCCAAAGGTGCAGGATTACAGGCTGAGCCACCAAGCCCAGCTCATGTGCCTAATTTTCAAATCCCAGTAATAATTTTCTCAGTTCCCATCTTAACTTTTCTGAGACTTTTGATGCAATTGTCTGCTCACTGTTTTAACACTTTCCCAGGTATCTAGAAGCCACTGTCTTTGTCTCGTTGCTCACAAGCTGACACACCTCCACCTTCTTTACCAGATTCTCTTATTGTGTGTCATCTCCTCCGACTTGGCTTTTTCAAAATCTGTTCTTGTCCTTTCCTTTTCTTACAGGATGATAGATGATTATCCTTTCCTATGACTTTAACCACTCCCTACACACTGACAACTCCCTAGCCTTTCTGTATTTCTCCTCTGTCTTCTCTGCCTTTATTGTTCCCTCATTCCCTATTCAGCTTCCCAAGCCCCAATGCTTTTCTCTCCACACCTCCCAACATCCAATTAGTCTTCAAAAAACAATGATTACTGAACCAACCATGCTGCCCATTGAAACTGGACCGGACAAAAAAATTGTGATCCATATACACAATGGAATATTACGCAGCCACAAAGAAGGACAAACATATGAACTTCACAGCAAATGGATTTAGAGTCTATAGTACTCAGTGATCTATCACAGAAACAAAGGACAGAGTACTACATGTTCTCACTCATAAGTAGACCCTAAACATTTACCGTAATACAGTAAGAAAGAGATACTGCCAGGGTGGGAGTGAGGGGGTGGGGACTCCACATCAATAAGGGTACCTGATCTCAAACCAGGCAAAGTGGAAACCAAAGGTAGGCCCAGACTTTACCTGCATGATGTCCACTTGTATACCCTAATCCTGAACTGTACCTCACTAAATATATATTAAAAGATTATGATTGTTTTTCTCTCTCCAACTTGTACTGTCTTTTCTGCTGTTTAATTCTTACTAGGATTAGTCCAGCTCTTCACTTTATTTTAAATTTTAGTATTTTAATAACCTTCAAACTAAACTATATTGCAGTTGCTTCTCTGTCTCACTTTTTGCTAAGAGATGCAAGGACCATACCTTTGTCAACTTCATCTTCCTAGTTTCTAACAGTGTCTGCTACATGGTAGATGCTCCATAAATGCTTATTGACCGAAGAGTACACTGTATCTGGGTGTTCATCTTCTCTGGGGGAGATTGTTTTTCCTCTGTCTTTTTGCATAAGACTTCAGTGTTATTGTAGCCTGTTTGCTGACTGCTTTTTTATGCCTGAGAATTGAGCTATGATCATTGAAGCATCGATTGCCCGGATGCATATCAGTTCAGTTAGTGCTACCTCAAAGCAAGTTTGGCCCACAGTGAGCCTCTTGTTGTAAATGATCAGTTTTGAAAGGTTCTCCTGGGAATCTAATTAATCTCTGTGAGTAGGGACATCTTGCACTGCTGCTTTCCAGGAAGCTGCCAGATGGCTCACAGAAAAGCATCGTTATTTAAAAATCCTTTCAGAGGTGTCCAGGGAAAATGTTGTGGGCAAATATTCAGGCAAGATCAGTAAGTGAAGCAGTGGCTAGGGGAAAGGTATCATTTAACTTACCGGTCCCCAACTGATCCTTATGCTTACTTCTGGATAGAGAGAAGTCTGGTTTACTGATTCATAGTAGTTCCTAAACTGTGACTGTTAATCCGTAAGAACTATCTCTAGCATGCAGGCTTTTAACAAAACCTTTAAAATGTGTTTTAGAGATGGGATTATATTGCTAATAAGATTTCTGTTAAAGAAAGACTAGCAGATGGCAACAAAGGGGTTTTCAAATATAAACAAGCTATGAGTGCTGGTGAAAACAATGGACAACAGTGAATGGACTTATTTGGGAAAGAAAGGGCCTAGTATTTTCTTCCCTAAGGTTGTCATTTTGCTTTTTTCTTTGGTCTTTAATGCGACCACATCAAAAGAGCTCGGGCTGTGAGAAAGAATTGGAAGCACGACAAATTCAATTTCATGAACAGAAGTTTCTAAGAATTTTTCTGATCCTGGGTAGATCAAACTATATTAATAACATTCAAATTTGGGGCTGGATTATGCCAGAGGTCAATGGCTGTTTAGGGACCTATTTTTTATCTTAAAAAAAAAAATTTTTTTTTTTTTAAATTTTAAAGAAGTGGGGTACAATTCAGTGTGAGGTATACAAATGCTCACTATGCAGGTACCCTTGTTGATGAGGTGTGTCAACCCCTCCCCCGGCAGTTTCCCACAATTGCCAATCCTTTTCTTATGGTATTGGGATAATTGTTCAAGGTTCACTTATAAGTGAGAACATGTGGTACTCAGTTCTTCGTTTTTGTGATATAGGGACCTATTTGTAATGGTGTGGGAAAGCAGAAAAACTTGCCTTTTCTGTATACTTTTCTCAAAAATATAGAATCAAGAACACCTATTCTCTCTTAAAGGTGTAACCTAAACTTATCCTAAAAGTTTTAGTTGTTATGTTTTTCTCTGATGAATTGAATGGTTCTCCAAGGCGAAAAATTGAGGATGTAATCAATTCCATTTCATTGTGCTGGAGGAGCGTTCAGGTTTTAATGTAGTCTCATTTTTGTCTGAAAGGCAGTTTTATACTGAGCTGAGGTGGATTTGGGCAATGATTTTGAAACATGGATTCTCTTGAGTTCTCTTTCAGGAGCCTGATGCAGATGGACAAGCTGACCCCAAGGATGTGTCTGTGCTGTCTGGGGGTGGGGTGACTCTCTGACCATCTGCAAGTAATTATGCACAATATCAATACCTGGGAATGGGGAGTTATTTTATTGCCAGATGTAACCATTAAAAAGAAACTTTCAGAAAAACTGGCAGAATGCCAATGGGCTGATAAAATGAGATTCTTTTCTCTGAAATACAAAGAGCTTTGAGCAACAAATTACATTATTACAAATATAGTGAGTGGTCAATAAATCTAGTAAGAATTGTTGTTAAGAAGTAACACTTTCTTCATGGAAAGGTAGTCAACAAATTCTCCCCAAAAGTGTTTACAATGAAAAGGGTTTCATTCATTCATTCTGTTATTCAGGTTAGATATATCAGAGATTCCATTCTAGACATCCATGGTTATTCATTCTTAGATCATGCTCCAAAACTGAGTTAGTTAAAATCTTTCTATTTTGCTGGTGTTTATATTGAAAAGTGTTAAATTGGGAAATAATGCCAGACCATGGTACCATCCTAATCATCATCTTTTCAGTCAGAAAAAAAAAAAGACTTCTTCCTTCTGTGCCTTTGGTTTCTGTATCTTTTTAAAACGTCTCCCTGTTAGCCAGTTGAAGGCATGTCATTCCTCTGCTTTGTCTCTCTTATTTCCTTGCTATCATTTCACCCGTTTATGACCTTTTGCATTAATGCTCAGAGAAAAGGTACAAGAAAAATAAAGGGATTTGGCTAAAATGAAATCACTTTATATTTAATCTGTTAATGGCTTTTATTCTCTCATCAATAGAAACAACTCTCCAAAAAAAAAAAAAAAAATCACAAAATACACAGTTATAAGAAAATGTATTCAGAATGCATAATCATACCATGTTATTTGTCTTTACTGTGAAAGTATTTAATCAAGAGACTTGTTAAACCAGAAATTATACAAATTAACATAACATTCATGTTTTGAAATTTCTTCAAGAGAGAAAAGCTACCTTTGAAGCTGAATGAAATAAAAAATCTTTTATGTATTAAATCCATCTCATTTAGAGAGCGATAGATACATGTGTTTTGTATTTTACATGTGAATGACCTGCAAAAAGCCATAAAACTTAAATAAGCAGAATAAATGAAAATTAAAAGTACAGAAAGAATATTCATAGAATGAATCCATACAGATACACAGATACAAGTACACACACATGTGTACTGTACGTGAAAATGCCCAAGCCACAGAGAATTAGTTTATTTAAGTTTAAAAACAAAGAAGTCAACAATTTAGTTTAGCAAAGAATTCAGTGGAAGTGATGGTTGCTGTGCTGTAAGGTGATTTTTTTCTTTCAGACTAAGTGGGTATATTATTCATGGATAGTGTTGTCTTTTATGTAAGCCCAAACTTTACCTGTACAATGACCACTTATCTACCTAATCTTGAATTGCACCCCACATCTTTAAAATAAAAAAAAAGAATTGGCTTCATTCTGCTCTAGTGTTTTCTTTAGAAAGATTTGCTTTGAATTTTTTATTTCCATCAGGTCGACGATTTATTTCCTCTGTCTATCATAATCAATGTTGACTCTCAGTCTGGATATCTTGAATACTTTTGGTTTGCTTGATCTATTTCTGGTTTGCTTGATCTATTTTGATCAAGTTAAACAGCTGCCAATTCCCATTTTTAAACTGTGCCATGGTGCCACAGATATGTTAGGGTAGTGACTACTATTTTTTTCTGATATTGTTTAGCACTTTCCTTTGTAACTTTTAGGGAAATAAAATAGAAGGCAATAACATCTGGAAACAATCAGTAAACACCAGTTTGAAAATTTCTGCTTCATTTGGATTCGACATACTTCAGAAAAGACTATTCAAAAAATAATTAAATGTACATTTTAATTTCATCTGGAAAGTTAATCTATTTGATAATCTCATAAACTATCAATTTTCTCTTTCCATTATCCTAATTCAGCAATAATTGTGCTTGGCTCTCCCTCCCTGCAAATGTACACATTTTGTCTCCAGTCTCAAGTTTTGTTCCTAAAACTTATAAATGGGTAATCTTATCACTTTCTACATTAAACTTCCAAAGTCTTCCAGGGATTTGTTGAAATAAGTTCAAGTTCACTAGTTTCAAACTCACCATATGCTAGAATCTGTCTTGTCTCAACTCTAGCCCATCTCATCATACAGTATCTAGTCCAGCCACCTCTTTCTTTTTCACCATTACTGCTTTTTCTTTCCTTCCTTTCTTCCTTCTTTCTCTCCTTCTCCTCCTATTATAATTATTCTTGCAATTTTTTTTGGTGGGGTATTCAATTTTCAAATGCTACCTCTGTTACTCCCTCCTCAACTACAATAAATCGCCAACTTTCCTTGGGCTTCCATAGCACCTTTTCATACTCTTATAATGTTATTTGTTTTAATGCTTGACTTACAGATAGTTTCATATCACTATTTTCTGCTAGACTGTGAGTTTCTTGAGCACAGGATTCACATTTGATTCACCATCGTATCTCACAACACTTGGTATAGTGGTTTGTACCTAAGAGGAACACAATAAAAGTTAGTAAAGGGAAAAAAGAAAATACACAGAGGACCCAGAGTCACCTTGCTACAAAAAGAAAAAAATAAAATTACATGACCAAGATATTTCAAATGTAAAATTCTTTAATTATTCTATTGAATGACAGAGTTTATTTTTTAGAGTTTAAATAGCCCTTTCAACTGGCCTACCTATATGACAACTAACTGAGTCCTCATTTGTCTAGCTCTTATTTCTCAGGTCACATTAACCTCAGGAAAAAAGTGTTAAAAGCACAGATTATCATCAAGAAGTACAAGACAGGGTATAAGCCTTTGAACCTGCTGCTTTGCCTGTTTGTTGTTTCCTTCATGCACCCATAACTCCAGAATCAACTTCCCAGCTTTTCCCACCAGTTGGGAGCCAGCCATGTAGGCCCACTGAGCATTAGGGATCAGGAAGGGCCGTTGACCCCGAGACCACTAGGATGTGTTTGGGAGCTGTTGACCCATTCCCTCCCTCCTTTTCCATTTGGCACAAACTACCAAGAAAAGCCCCAGCTGGCTCTAACAGAAAACTCTGAGACCGGAATGTACGCAGCTAAACCTAGGAGTCTATTGTTCCCATTCCCCATGGCTTATGGTCTTTTGCTTTATCACAATTTTAGTTTGACTTTGAGTCACATTGAGGAGCCTTAGTGCAGGTCACAGGTTCTCTTGATGCAACCTTTAGAAATTTATAGATATAGGTTTTAGAAAATAGTTTATATAGATTAAGAAAATTTATTATAGAAGTATGGTTAGTTCAGTTTGATTTAGGGGGGCCAGTGAAGTTTGAATTAGGCCAGCTGGTGCTAGGAGAGTATAACCATAGCAGCAATTGTTTTAATAAAAACTAGTTTGAATTAGTACATAATAGTGGAAGTTAATAATTCACTATGGTGGTTTTGGGTTTAGACATTGAGTGATGTTAATTCAAGATGATGTAGTTGTAATACAATTAAGGGCACGTAAGAAACTGGTTTGGGGAACATTAAGCTAGCATAAGACACAAAAAGACAATTTCGTGGTTGTTCTTCCTCATGTTCTTCCTTATGTATGAAAGAACATTTGCTTGAGAGTGGGGGGTGTCCTTTGTGCACCTGGATCTGTTCATGTGAAAGGCACATACTACCTTTGTTTCCTATGATGATGACTTTACAGAGTTTGGTGATAAAAGCCCTGGGATAGCATTCAATAAACGGTTTCTGGTCACTTAAACAGGAGTCCAGTCTCTTTCTTTCTTCCCCCCTTTATATCTATCCCTCCAGTTTAAATCACTGATGCCATCATACCGCCAGAGACCTCTGATCCCTGCAGGGGCAGGACCCCTGCATCCACCATCTTTTGTAGAGTCAGGGTAATTCACCTCATTGAGAAGAGAAAAGTGCCTCAATTGGGTGATTCCTTAGGCATGAGGCTCCTTTTTAGTAATTCCCTGGCATGACTCTTTCCTGGACCTCTGCCATGACTGATTTCCATTTGCATAAGTGTCTGATGACAAGAAAAGTCCTGAAGAAAACTTTCTCCCAGTAGGCATGTGCAGTTTAGCTCTCTGAGAACTCACCTTGAAAGCTCTGAGTGCTATTTTCAGAAATCTGGCTTGAGGGGCAGAAACAAACAAGGCAGGCATTCAGGGCCTGGAATTGTCCTTCCTGTTACCTGCCCTTGAAGGAAGATGAAATGTTCCTGAACCTGATACTGTGATGGGATCTTGGTAGCTGTGGAACATGCACTGACTCCCAGGCTGTCTGCCTGTATTTCTTGTTATGGTTTATACTTTCCAGGGCACCCTTCTGCATCTTAGATCATTAGTGTTGGCTCTTTGCCTCAATGATCATATTTGGACCTTACATCTTACCTATTGAAATCTTTGTTTCAGACAGCTTCTACTCAACCCTGCCCAAGCTCAGAGCCCCAAGCCTCTCTCACTCCAGAGGGGAACTCATGTATTCTTCCAAGCCCTGTTTAAAAATCAAATTTTAATCAAGACACACTATTGGTAGCAGTTGCCAAGTACTACTTATATGATATTGTTTTTCATATACAGGTCTTAGACGTCAAGTAAAGTGCAAACCCAATGAAAGGAAACGCATGCCTTGTTAGTCTTTGAATTTATCTTCCCTTTCCACATTGGCAAACTCATGGTAGACACTGATAAGCATTTACTAAGTGGTTATTGATTAATCCAGAGTCTATTTGGAATTTCTTACCATGTAGGGCATTTCTCTAAATTGAAAGGAAGAATATTTATCTTATTTTCATTATTGATTCCCCTGCACTTGGAATGTGTGCCATTTCAGAACTCAGTGGTTATGTCACTGGATGTCTTTCAACCTAGAAATCAAAGAACCTTCAGGAATAAGAGTTTCTTTATGCTCCAGAGTTAGGGACTTGCTAGGAGCCAACAATGGTTTTCTTGTAACTTTTGAGAAATTGATATAGTCTAGGAATGTGGGCACCTGGGGTATCTGCTTAAGTTATCCCTTTTAAGAATGTTAATTTATTATCATTAGTTTTTGTTCAACATGACTAAATGAAGCAATTGCTCCTTTGAATTATTCTAATGTATGAGTTGAGAGCATAAATAAATTGCTTCAAATGCCAAAGTCTTAAATAATCTTCTTTTCGTATTAACTATACCCTAAATACTCATCTGTAACTTTCTTAAATTAAGGGTTCATTAAAAATAGTTCATTATGTTGCACAAATTATAACTACAGAGCATTTTATGGTCATACAGAAATCAAATAATAAAGATATGTTGATATCTTGAATTTTATGAATTCATATTTTTGAGATAAGGAGACAGTAAAGTGAATATATAGAAAAACAGAAAATTAGAGAAAGATGTGAGATATATAAAAGAAGGAATGCTAGATTGCATCATGAATGTCATTTAAAATACCAGCTATCTATAAAAAGATACTATATAAAACAAATTTGCAAGAAGCTAACAGAACTAGTAGCTTTTTAGCCTAAATTCTGATTTTTTTTTTTTAGAAAATAAATACTAAGTCATGTTACATTGTGAAGAGTTCTATATATTTTTTCCATTAGTGATAGTGCATAAAATTTGTATGGAAAGGTAGAAGTTAACTACTTAAATAAATAAATGATTTTGTGAGAAGTTTAAAATGAGTAAAAAAGTAGCCTTTATTCACTTCTTTCCAAACCATGGAGAAAAATATGATATTTTAAACAATAGTATAGTAACTAAGAAAGTACTTTGAGACATCACTATGATATTAAATTCTAGATTATGAACTTTGATGTCCTAAAAGTAGATGTAACCTTAAGATTTCTTAATATTTTAATATCTGGACAATTAGTGGGCTCTCTTCTCTGGGCCTCAGATGGTGAGCCTGCTCATGGGCAGACTCTTTGTCCACAGGCTTAATGTTTCCATGTAGAGGGACATCTGCTGGAGTAACATTCCTAGCCTCTTTCCCACCCGCTACTCATTTCAAACTGTGAAAAGTAAGTTTCCTGATGGAGGGCTGACATCTGGGTCTAGTTTCTATATTGGACTGTGAGGATTCACTCTCTTTTACTTCTTACATTGTCCTGGGCCAATGTAAGTGACTTGTCTTGGATAATGCACCTATGCTACAGATTTAAATTTTTATTTGGTGGCTTCCTGAAGAATAAAATGTGTATGCATGTGTGGGTGTTGGTACTTAAGGGACAGGACAGGTAGTAAGCCCTTTGACCACAGAACTATATCCACATTTTCCAATCAGCTTACTGTAATAAGGCCAACATTTTAATATACATCTGTCTTCATCTTATTTATCAATTTCTTGATATATCTTAAGATATCCAGGTAAAGGTATAAAAATCTGAAAAGCAAAATGCAACTTGTATTTTAATCCATCCATTTCATAGTTTTGATTCAAAACTATGGGTAAAGGAGTGAATTCTACCAAATCTCAACACTTAACTATAATCAAGTAAGTGTTTCAAGTGCTACCATACATTTCATGAATGATGTAGTGAATAATACCTTAACTAAGAGAAAAAGGCTTTTTATAGAATATTACTCCATCTAGACCAGGGATCCCCAATCCCCAGGTCATGGACTGGTACTTGTCTGTGGCCTCTTAGGAATTGGGCCACACAGCAGGAGGTGAGCGGCAGGCAATGAGTGAAGCTTCATCTGTATTTACAATCACTCCCCATTGCTCCTGTTACAACCTGAGCTTGGCCTTCTGCTTGATCAGCAGCGGCATTAGATTCTTACAGGAGTGCAAACCCTATTGTGAACTGCACACGTGAGGGATCTTGTTGTGCACTCAATTATGAGAATCTAATGCCTGGTGATCTGAGGTAGAGCTGAGCTGGTGATGCTAGCACTGGGGAGTGGATGCAAAGACAGATTAACATTAGCCATGAGGTTTGGCTGCACAGAGACCATAATTAATCAATTGCTTGCAGATTCATACCAAAACCCTATCAGTGAGTGGCAAGTGAGTTGATGTGCTTCAGTTTTACAGCTGCATCTGGTAGCATGCTTTAAGTCAGAATCTGACACTTATTTTAGTCTAGATGTGGCCCGCTTTACCACTTCCACCTATGCCTCTTTTTTATGGTGAGTTGTATAATTATTTCATTATATATTACAATGAAATAATCACAGAAATGCAGTGCACAATAAATGCTATGCACTTGAATCAAAACTATGAAATGGGTGGATTAAAATACAAGTTGCATTTTGCTTTTCAGATTTTTATACCTTTACCTGGATATCTTAAAAAAGGGCAGATATATTATCTCCCTATCCTCCATCTATCTATCTATCTATCTATCTATCTATCTATCTATCTATCTATCTATCTAATCTATCTGTCATCTATCTATCTATCTATCTATCTATCTATCTATCTATCTATCTATCTATCTATCTATCTATCTATCGAGTTGGAGTCTCACTGTTGCCCAGGCTGGAGTGCAGTGGCTCACTCATGGTTACTGTAGCCTTGACCTGCTGGGCTCAGGAGATCCTTCTGTCTCAGTTTTCCAAGTAGCTGGAACTACAGGTGCATACCACCATGCCTGGCTAATTTTTTGATTTATTGTAGAGATGAGGCCTTGCCAAGTTGTTCAGGCTGGTCTCAATCCCCTGGGATCAGGCAATCCTCTCATTTCTGTCTCCCAAAGTGCTGGGATTACAGACATGAGCCACCATGCCTACCACATTATTTTATCTTAATTATAGTAATGCTCCAATCTAGGAGTCTCTGAGTTAAATTTAAGGCCAAGCACAATACCTATACTTACCATTTATTAAATAAATATTTATTCAGCACTTTCATGTGCCAATGAGAAGCTGGTTAAGTCTCCAAGAATCAATTCTCCCTTTAATCAAAGACGCTAATAATTAATTTGCGAGTTCAAAAACATTAAGGGTAATTATTTTCGAACAGTCCTTTAGCTCTAAAATTATCCATTTACACTCTACACTACAATTTTCTACATTAGAATTGGGAAGGTTATCTATATTTGTGATACTATATATGTGTATATATATCTACCTTTTACTACCATGCCTTTTGTCCTTAGTTATTTATTTTTTACTTTTCATATCCTAGATATTTGGGGATATATTATTTTTTCTAATGCATTATGATCATTTAAAATTTTATTTTTATCATTCAGGCTGTAAGCAATTTGGCATGAACCTGAGATAATAAGAATATCCCCTTGTTTCATCTGAGTCATTGGTAAGAATAGTGGTTGTGCAACATCAGTCCTGACTTCTATAGTATGGTTCTTGGAAATGCTTTTCAGGCAGATTTAAATTATTTTTATCAGCTTCATCATATAAACCTTTATTGCTTTGTGCAGCCATCTATCTGCACTGTGGTGGAAATAAACTTGGGGTTGCAATCTCCAAAAGCTTTAGAGGATGTTGTGGCAGAGGGGACCAAGATGGATTCAGCATTTTCTCTGTGCTTTTACATTTATGAAACCATTCATTCCTCAGGACCACCTTGTCAGAAATATAGTATTCTTTCCAATTTATAGATGAGGAAGGAAGCTGGGCTTGAGGAGACTAAGAAACTTCTTACCTCTTTTTTCCCTTTAGTTCTTTTCACTCTGCTATTTTGCCTCTGCTAGCAACAACAGGAAATGTTTTTCAAGAGTAGACATTTAATGCTCTGTTCATTGCAGAAATACCATGCTTTTGGATTACATATTAAGACATTGTTGACTGTTTTGAATTTCTTAAAAAGATAAATGGAGGGTAAGAAGAGGAGGGGAAACGGTTTTCATTGGGGGATGTATTTATTGTCTATTGATAGTGTAACAAGTTGCCACAAATTTAGCTGCTTAAATCGACCCCATGCATTACCACAAAGTTCTGTAGGTCAGAAGTTCTTGTTGGTTTATCTAGGTTTTCTGGTTTGGCCTCACCAGGTTGAAATGATGTCAGCCTCTGGACTCTTAATGGGAAGCTCTGAGAAGAATCCACTTCCAGCCCTTCATGTTGTTGGCAGAATTTAGTTCCCTGTGATCGAAATACTAAGATTCTTTTTTTCTTGCTGACTGTCAGCTGAGGGTAGCCCTTAGATGTAACAGGCCTCTCGCCGGTCATGCACATGGCTCTTACATCTCAGAGACAGCGACTGTGTGTTGAATCCTTCTCATGCTTGAAATCTCCTTTGCTTCCTCTTTAGGAGGATGTTCTCTGCTTTTACGGGGTCATGATATTATATTGGGCCAACCTAGATAATCCAGAATCATCTTCCTTATTTAAGATCCATAACCTTAATTACATATGTAAAATCCCTTTTACCATACCACGTAACATTCATAAATTCCAGGGATTAGTTATGGGCATATTCTGAGGGACCATTCTGTCTACCTAAGACAGAAGTGTGGGAGAGGGAGAAACTTTTTTCTGTTTGTAAGTATGTTAATGATTGTTTTCCTGTCTAGTTGAAATTTGTGGATAAATAAATATACAGAATCAAGTTTAGGTTTTTAAAGATCTTCCCTTTCTGGTATAATCTGGTCTTATTTTGATTTTGGGGGGTTCTAATTTATAACTTTCAAAGTATAATTAAATATGTTTGGAATTTTTTTGATCGTTCATTTAGAATACATTTTTCTTGATTACCACTAATTTTTGGTTTATTGTAGCTTTATTTGGATTGCTGTGGTGATTAACATTATGGCTGGGTACAGAGGGTTGGAAATTCTAAGTATGACTGCTAAAGATCTCAAAATTGAAGGAGCAGACAGTTGGCAGTAATGAGCTACAAATGGCAACTTGTATTTTGTTTCAGAAATTATTTCTTTCCTTGAGGAATTATGTTTTGTGTATTGGTTTTGGAATGGTTGGTTTTTGGAGAGGTATGTGATTTTATGTAATAGCAATTGTACCTTGCAATTAAATGTCACTAAGGCCTTTATACCACATTTTCTAAGTTCTTTAAATGAGAAATAACTTTCATCCTATTCCAAAGAATCCAAGTTGGTGAAGGTTAAACAGTATGTCACTGTAATGTCAGGGGTGCCTCGGCTTCATTCTTTCAAAAAGTTCTATTCCATGAGGTTTCCATTCCCAATTCAATAGAAGGATACTGACATAAATTAAAAGTGAACCTTGAGTTGTTCTTTTGGGAATTGTCCCCTTCTTTTCTTCCTGTATTGACATTAAATTCATCCATTTCATTTTGCCTGGAGACAAAAATCTGTTATATCAGTTTTCCATCTACTTTTTGCCTGAGAAAAAAATGTGGAAGACAGCTGTTCTAATGTTGAAGCGTATCCAATTTCTACTTAGATGTCCTCAGAGCATTTGGGGGTTTATTTTTATCTCTGATGAAATAAATTTAGAATAAGACATACATGACAATTATTGCCCCTATCTTATTTTCTGAAAAATGTGTGGTTACCTGTCTTTGATTAAGCAGTGGAGATGTCCACTCATGAAGTAAACCAGAAACAAATGATTGCAGGGTAAAATAATGCATTTGCTCAATTCCTGCTGTGTATTAGTCAATTCGTTTGACTTGACTAATACTTTCATCAATTGATTAAAAATTTTAAAGAGTCATTCATCCACTTACATCAACCATCTGTGTAATTTGTAAAGGCTATACTCGAAGACATCATTGTAGTTTATGTGCCAGGTGGTGGTTGGTGATGAGAGGGTGAGTGTGAAGAGGAAACTGATGTTGTATTGACTTCCTTTGAAAGATGGCTGTCCTGGGAGACCAGCTGCCTTTCTTGGGCTCCAGGAGCACCTGGACTGTTTTTTATGACTGGTCTGAGAGAGAACTAACAGTTCTTAAACTATTCTGAGGAGTCTGCTTCTCCTTCACTTTGTTTACCCTATGTGGATTGAATTTCCAAAATGCACCTTGTGTGTATGTGACTATGTGTGCCCATGCCTCGGTGGGAATGAGTGCAGAGACAAACTGTTCTTTCTCTGTTTCATTTTTCCTTTTTGCAAAAGATAAGTGAAGAGCCTGGACCCCAATGTAGGCTGGAGCTGGGTTTGAGTCACAGTTTCATTCCTTGTCAATATCTGAGTGACCTTCAGTGGGTCTCAATTTCCACGTGGAATAAGGGAAATAATGCCAAGGACTGGAGATAATTTGTACAAAACACTCTGTACATTTCGGTACCCTTGTGAACAATTAATCGATGGTGGTTATTATTATTGCTACTGTTAAAAAAAACTTATGCCATTATGTTTAATTAATATATTCCATTATGGGGAATGTATGAATAGGAACAAACTAGTTATTCTTCATTATTGTTTTTAAAACATGTTTAGTGCCCCAGTCCCTGGGTGGCTTCATGAGCACAGTAGGCTCCAAGTGTGTAGGTGCTGCCGGGAGGAACTTTCAGAGCTCAGTTCTATCTTTGTAGTTTATTAATCTGCTGCCATGGAAACAGGTATTTAATCCTTAAAAAAACCCCAAGAAAATGGCCTTAAACAAAGCATTGTTTCAAATAACATGTTGATGGCGGGCAGTGTTGCTTTCTTTTTAAAAAAAATTTGATTTCTGCATGACTAACCTTATTTTTGGCAATCTGATTTGAGTTTCCATGGAAACAGAAGTGACAGCTAAGACCTTGAAGCTCTTCTAACTGGTGGGGCTCAGGTTAAATCTTGTAAATGTCAGTTGTCCCAAGGCACCTAAAGAGGCCAACAGAAATAAGAGTCAGCTGATCTTTAGGGAAAAGGAAGGAAGAATAAACCAAACATTTACAAAATTATATATACACGATGCTGTGAGTCGAGAAAAGCACGTAACAGTGGCTTGGTAGAGAGAGACTCATGGATGTAATTCATGGTTAGGGATTATGTGGCCTGGCCTCATGCTAAACACCTTTTTCTGAGTGGCTGAGCAAATTACTTTGTCATATATTTTTGTTACACTCACTGTAAGAATATTGGGGAAGGTTGAAAGGCTGGAGGATTAATAAAATATCACATAATGGACCTGTCGTTTACTAGCATGAGAACTAACTGTGAAAAAAGAAAAATGAAATGGAAATCTATAAAAACCAAACTTAAATACATAGTTGTGTTCAAAAAACATAAGCCCAAATATCACTTTAGAGTCTTTCATTACTGGTCTTTATAGAGATTTTTCTAATTGTCAACATTAGAAAATTTTATATCAACTCCCAGGCTAGTTGATATAAAAGTAGTTTTTACTGTCTTGTTTTAGAAAGACTTATGTGATATAATTCTACTTGAGTCTATTTCATTTTTAACCTCAAATACGTCATAAATATCTTTACATGCATGTAGTCATATGATTAATGTTGACTCTAGTATTAGCTATGTAGCATTTCATTGTATGGATGTACTATGTTATTTAACAAAGTCCCCATTTTTAGGGCATTTTAAAACATTATATGTAAATACTGATAAATATTCTTATACATATATCTTGTGAATTAGCCTAGTTATTTCTTTGGGATGCATTTTTTAAAAGGTATTTTCTAGTTAGAAGGTATATACATAATTAAAATTTTAGGTAAAAATCATAAATTTACCTCTAGAATTTTTATAGCAGTTTATACCACGGTGCTTGAGATAGTTCATTTCTACATTTCTTCACCCAAACTGTATCACGTCATTAGTTTTTCATCCTTGTTTATTAGAAAGACAAAACATAATATCTTAATTATTGCTTTATTTGTATTTCCTTTACTACTGCTTTATATTATTTCATTTATTAAATGCCAATTTGCTTCATATTTTTCAAATTGCTGGGTTAGTTTGCCAATTTTGTAGGGAATTCTGTTTTTTTTTAGATTGGAAAATATAGTTTGTTTAGAAAGAAATTAGAGAGAGAGAGAGAGAGAGAATATAATTGATTCACCTCCCCAAGGTAGGGGAGGGGGTTAAAGCTAAGAAAATACGGCAGCCATAGCTCAAAGAACACATTACCTGACCAGTGCTTAACAAAGTGATGACTGAGAATTTTTTTTTAACTTTATTTTTATAGTATCTTTATTGAAATATAATTGATATAAAAGAACTGCACATATTTAATGGGTACAATTGATGAGTTTAGATAAATGCATATATTTGTGATACCATCGCTATGATCAACAAAATAGGCATGCATAGAATCTTCCAAAGTTTCCTTTGTGTCCCTTTGCTTTGTGTGTGTGAGGGTTGTGTGTGTGTGTGTGTGTGTGTGTGTGTGTGTGTGTGTGTGTGTAATTTTGAGTGCATAATGCTGTGTTGTTAGCTGTAAGTACTGTGTTATAAAGCAGGTCTCTAATTTATTCATCTAACCTAACTAAAACTTTAATCCCATTGAACAATAATCCCTCATCTCTCCCTTCCCCCAGCTTCTGGCAACCACTATTCTCTACAATGTCCTTCAGGTTCAACCGTTTATCACAAATGGCAGATTTTTTTTTTCTTTTTTTAAGGCTGCTTAAAACTCCATTTGTATGTATACACTAAGTTTCCTTTTTCCGTTCATCTGTCAAAGGACACTTAAGTTGTTTTCATATCCTGACTGCTGTAAATAATGCCGTAATGAACATAGAAGTGCAGATATCTCTTCAGGATTCTGGTTTTAAATCTTCGAATATATATTCAGAAGTGGGATTGATGGATCACATGGTGGTTGTATTTTTAATTTTTTTGAGAAACCTCTATACTGTATTTTATAGTTGTTATGCCATCACTTTTATATAGAAATTACATTATCCCTTTATTGAAAATATGATTAAAATATTTCCCATTTTGTTGTTTATCTTTTGCATATAATTTTTTAAATTAAAAAATAAATTTTTAGGTCAGGTATGATGGCTCATACCTGTAATCTCAGCACTTTGGGAGGCTTAGATGGGAGAATTGCTTGAGCACAAGAGTTCAAAACCAGCTTGGGCAACATAGTGAGATCTTGTCTCAATAACAACAACAAAAATTAGCTGGGTATGGTGATGCATGCCGAGTCCTAGCTGCTCAGAAGGTTGAAGGAGGATTGCCTGAACCCAGGAGGTAGAAGCTGCAGTGAGCTGTGTTTGTGCAACTGTACTGCAGCCTGAGCAACAGACTCAGATCCTGATTAAAAAAATAAATTTAAAAATAATCATGTAAATATTTTTCTTTATGTATTTTGCCTTTTATATTATGTGTAGAAAGTTTTTCTCTACCATAAACTTATGTCAATTACTCAGATTTTCTTCTAGCTTTAAAATATTTTTATTTTTATTTGTGATTTATTTGCATATAAGATTAGAGGTATAAATATAGCCATTTCTCTTCAGGAAGTCAAATTTATTTACTCTCATATTAAAAAAATTATTTTAAGTTTTTAAATTTTCACTAGATCTTTAGATTCTTATGTATGGAGTCTATCCTTACTATTGATAAATTATCTGATTTGGCAACAGTGTTGCACTATTTATTATGCCTTTGCAGTACATTTTAATCTCTTAATAAGAAAAATTCTCCTGTATTAGTCTTTGTTTTTACAGATTTCCAGATGAAATTGAATTACATATACAGTTCTGAAGAAAAATTCTCATTCAGATTTTGATTGGTATTGCATTAATTTATAGATTAATTTGAAGAAAACCAAAATACCTACAGACACTTTCTATCCAGAAATATGCTATTGCTATATTTTTTTCAACTATGCTTGCATGTCCTTTAGTACAATTTGTAGTTGTTTTCCTATAAACTTAGATTTTTTTTTTTTTTTTTTACTTTTTGTCATTTTAGTAGTCTTTCTTCATTATATCAAGAGTATTACTTTATGGACCCACATTAAATTGTCTGCTTCCTAAATTTCACTTCTCACACACTTCATTCTGGGATTTATTGTTTAGTTATTTCAGTTTCTCCAATGAGTAGCAAATCCAGCAATATCTTAATTAACTGAAGTTCCCATACAGTCACAAGGTCATGGGGTAATGACATTTCTGCAGGAAAAGAGGAAAAATTTCAGTTGTTTTTCCTCTTTCTTATGTCTAGTTTTCAATGAATTCCTGAGCTAAATTGCTCTGGCTTGTATGTTTGCAATTTTATGGTACTACAGTGTGTGAACTGAGGAACAAAAAGGAAGTTCATTCTTTGGGGTTAGGGCTCTCTTGCCAATAAAATGAAAATAACTCTTGGAGAAAAAAAATCACTTAAATTGTTGTCTTAGCTCAGGCTGCTATGACAAATAACCTTAGACTGGGTGGCTTAAAGAGTAAACATTTATTTCTCACAATCCTGGAGGCAAGAAAGTTCAGGATTAAGATGCCAAAAGATTTCATGTCTGGTGAGAATCCAGTTCCTGGTTTGCAAAGGGTGGCATCTTACTGTGTTTCCACATAGTAGAGCATAAGCTTTTATTTCTCTTATAAGGTCACTAATCTCATTCATGAAGACCCCCACCCTTATGACCTTTACATTCTAAAGGCCCCACCTCCTCCTATCATCCCATTGGAGATTAGGACTTCAACAAGTAAATTTTGGGAGGGTACAAACAGTTAGTTAATAACAAATATTATAATCCAGTAGCACTCTAGTTAATCAGAATATTTCCATCTAGATTGCCATATAATAGTAATACCCTAAACATAATAAGGTACTAGATATATGTTTCATTAGTGGAGTGGTACCAAAAATAGGTCCCTGGAAGAGAAGACCATGGTAGAGGGCTATTGGTGGTGAGAAGACATCACAAAATGACATGACTGGAGGAAAAATTTGAAGGAAAAATTGTGGAATTTTTTTGAGGGGAGAAAGAATGTTAACAAGAAGTTAGAAGAACTCAGAAAACAAGAGTTTTTTGTTTTTTTTTTTAAATGTGTGGTTTGTCCTGCCTGGTTGTAAAGAAAAAATGCATGAAGAATAGAGAGTATGGAGATTATAACTGGTTTTACAGTAAGAACCATTAAAATTTTCTTCCCACTAGTCCAATCTCAGTAAAAAGGAGACATGGTTATTTCTCCTAAAAAGTGAGCCAGAAGCAGGGTTTCTACCACAGATAGGATTCTACCATCATCAGTATAATCATTTTTAGTGAAACATCGAAACAAACATGCAGGCCAGAGTTACCTGTTTTAAAACATATTTTTCCCCCAACTGTAATCATTAGGGTACCATTCAATACTGCATTTTTCATTAAAATATAACTTCTTTATTCTACCTAGCAGTCTATGTGGCATTATTATGTGACAAATTAAAAAAAATCACTTTCAAACAGCTACCTTTTATGTACAACACACACAGCTGCCACTTGAAGCTCAGCTTACAATCAATTTGATAAGTCAATCAATTTTCATTTTGTCCTTATCTCCTAGGTAACCAGAGTATCCATCTAGACCCTTGCCAAGGGAGAACATTTAAAAAGTAATATGTATTCATACTCTGTTTTCTTCTAACACTGACTTAACAGAAAAGCAAAGAGCTACCCATGCAATATTTTAAATAACACTAACACATTTTCTTTGATTTTAGTGAGAGAGCTTGAGGAGAAACATACTATAGAATATAACATCATTACATTTCAGTCTCTTAAGATCTATCGAGAAAAACTGCACCACCTGCTATGTCTATTATGTATTTAATGTGAATAACAAGCTTCCCACCGTTGGTTATTAAAACAAATCATAAGCCATCTGACATTGTACTTATAACTCGTCTCCTGCTTCATGGCTCCGAGAAAAACACAAATTGAGGGTGAGTGCATTGGGACAAGTCTTTTGATGTGAGTACAAGGCATTTGGCCTCAAAGGAAGTCATTTATCTACCTAAAAAGCTCCCTTTAAAAGCATTACATAAAATATAATTATAAAACAGTATTATTGGCACAATGTAGAGGATGAAAAATTCCGCCATTGCAAAAAGCATTAAGTTGTGCCCCACCTGAATCTCCTTGGTGTGTGAAGTCATGAGAAAAAGGAAACATTTGGTGTTTTTAGAAATAGCTCACATTCAGGAAGTCATGGATCTTATTTGCCTTGTTGATACAACATTTCATTCAAATCTCACAGACAATACAGGCTTGCAGTTCAGCTGGGCCTACCTCATCTACTTGGACACAGCTAACAGTTTTATTGAAGTTTTAATTCATGCCCTAACACTAAATATGGCTATTCACTGGCAGATGGTTACCAAATACCTATTGGAATTGAGAAAAGGAAGAATTTGGAAATAAAAACAGTGTGAATGAGATTCTTAGTCCACAACTTTCTATGTTATAAATATCCTTTACTTGAATATTTTGAAGAGTTTAGAAGCTATTTAAGATCCTGGTTCTAGATACAAGAACAAGACAAAGGCAAAGACTGGACACAGAATGCTGTTTTTGAGAATAATACCAGAAAAGCTGTCCAGGCTGTCTTTGGATCTCTTGTGGGTTCTTGAAGAAATCACTGATTTCTGTATGGGCCTCATTTGTAAAATAAAAAGTGTTGGTAAAGAGGACACTGAGTTTCTTTCAGCTCTAAAATTTGACAGTTTTATTTAATAGGCTATGAGCATCTTAGGAGATTCTTTCTACCCTCACATATATACATACAGACTATATTTATTTAAAATGCCCTAGAATTGGGGGAGGAATCCAAGATAGCCACCATGAAGCAGCAGACCAGTGGCTCTCTCACCAAGCAAGGTAGAGAGTAGAGACCTAGCTGCTGTTAAACAGAGACACTCCAATCACTTTGGATGGGTGAAGCACTCTGTGCCCAGCAAAGCTCTCTTTGAACACATAGAGACCACAAAGCGATGGTAGACATTGGAATCTGGGGGCCCCATTCCCTGCTGTGTGCCCGGCAGCTTTACCTGGTGAATGAGAGTGGATGAGTGATTCTAAGATGCTTTGAGTTGGTTCCCCCCCTCCTACTCAAGTTGTAGGTCCACACAGGAGGATGCCTGGTCAGGGCACAGAGGTAGCCAATTGATGCCCAAGTGGAGTGGGGAACAAAACCCGTGCTGCTATGAGCACAGCTTCTTCCAGCAGAGCCTGGTGACTGTCTCCCAGGCAGGGAAAACCCACCTGTAGAGTGAATTCGGGCTGACACCTGCCACCAGTAGCCAGTGGTCACCTTCCTGGTCAGATCAGAAGGAATCACCTCCAAGCTCTGCATGCCTACAGGACAGATCCCCTCCCCTATGACAGGGAACTTGCTCTTCCTCAAGAGCCGAGTGTGGCCTTAAACGGGGAGGAAAGGAGGGAGGGACCTCAAAGGCATCCAAAGTCTTTCTTGGTGGAAAGGCTTCTGGACTCTAAGTGATAGGCTGCGGGGGGGGGGGGGGCTATTCCCCCATCCGCTGTCTGAAGAGTGTTAGCATCAGGGCTGAAAATTAACCTAGCTGATTGATTGACAGCTGGAGAGAAAATCTGCAACAGAGAAAGCTGCCAAAGAGTGGAGACCATGATATAAGTGAACTAACACAGAAACAAAAACTGAATACCACATGTACTTGCTCATAAGTGGGCCCTGAACATTAGTCACCTTAGCACAAGGGAGGGATCAGCAGTTGCTGGGCACTGCTAGTGGAGAGGGGCAGGGGAAGGAGGTGGGCACCTGACAACACCTGGTTCATTAGCAGGGGGAATGAGGGACAGTTAGAAGCCCAAATTTCACCTGCATGCAGCCTACTTATGTAGTTCATCCTCACTTGTACCCTACATCTCTACAATAAAATAAAGAGAAATAAAAAATAAGTAAAATAAAATGCCCTGAAATTCTAGGGAAAACACAACCAGATATTTAAAACTTAACGAGATTTATATTAGAGGTCCAAAATGTGATTTGACTGGGTGTGTATACTTTTTTAAATGTCAAAAGACCTCAAAATATAACAAAAACCAAGCAATAATACTGTTTAGATTAAATCTTCTTGAATCAATTTTATTTCATACCAACCTGCAATGAGAGAGCAAAATCCCCAGAGAGGCTGGAACATTTTCAGCTGATAGTTGAGACCATCATGTGTCAATTAATGCAAGGCTTGTGAGGTTATTTACAATCCAAGTAAATACATTCAGTTTTTCAAAACAAATTGGTACCATGGACTAAACAGTCAGTATTTTACAAACTTGTTAGTTGAAAGTTCCATTCCTGAGGAATTAAACAAGAACTTGATGATAAACAGTTAAACTTTTTTGGAAGCTTCTTGATTCTTACTGGTAAACATAACAAGAGACAGAGCCTCTTTGCTAAGCATAACAAGAGACAGAGTGCAGATTTAAATTTAATAAGCCCTTTTCTCCTACAGAGCTCTTTTAGGTTCTTCTGTGGTCCTTGCTGAGAAGAATAATAATCAGCATACAGGACTATGAGAAGTCCTGTGTCATGAGGATTCAGGTCTCCTACAACTGCTCATGAATTGTCTTTGTTATCTTTAGTTGATTTTCATTTTAATTATAGCCAAACCAAACCAAAGAGTGTATATATAAATATAAAAATATGCTAGTTATATATAAATATAAAAATATATAATATGCATTATGTAAAGATAATGTATATAATAATATATAATGTATACGAATATATGTATTATAAAATAATACTTTATTTACTTTAAAAATAAAAATACATATATGTGTACCCATCTATCTATTTAATCTCCCTTCCCCTTTTCTTTTGTCTCTTCTCTATTTCAGAGTCTCTGTTTTTGTCTCTGTCTCTCTCTGTCTCTGACTCTGTCTCTTCACACTATATGCACATTCCCCAATATTAGAAATAATCGTTGAGGAAAGGCACAATGAGAATTACTATAACTTGCATGTCTTGAAAGGTGAAGATATTTTTCTATCAATTCTGCCATATAAATTTTTTAATATGTTTTTTCCCTGCAGGAAAAGTGAGAGGGTTACCTTCAGCCAAAATATGTGAGTATACATCATTATACTTTATATAATTACATTTTACTACAGTTTCAAGTAGTATAGGCAATTTTTAGTGCTAAATTTAAGCATATTAGAAATATTAATTACATACAAAATTGAGAATTAATACTAACATTTTAAAATTTTGGTGTTCTTAAGAGAATCACATTCTTTTTTATGTGTAAAATATTTTTATTAATATATACTTGTACATGTTTATGGGATACATGTGATTTTTGATGCATGCATTCATACAATGTATACAACCAAATCAGTGTAATTGGGATACCTGTCACCTCAAACATTATTTGTATTGAGAGCATTTCAGAACTTCTCTTCTAATTATTCTGAAATATACTATACATTATTTTTAACTAAAGTCATCCTACCATGTTATCTAATATTTAATACTAGATCCTACTTATTCCATCTAACTGTAAGTTTGTATCCATTACTCAAATTCTTCTCACCCCCTTCTTCCGGTAACCATCATTCTACTCTCTACCTATACCTCCATGAGATCAGCTTTTTCAGCTCCCACATGTGAGTGAGAACATGTGATATTTGCCTTTCTGCATGTGGCTTATTTCACTTAACATAATGACCTCCAGTTCCATCCACATTGACGAAACTGACATGATTCCTTTTTTTTAATGGTTCATTCATAAAAAGAATATTTAATAGTGCTGCGATAAGCATGAGAGTACAGATATTTCTTTGATTTACTGATTTCCTTTCCTTTGGATAAATATCCAGTTGTGGGATTGTTTGATCGTATGTTAATTCATGAGAATGCTTCATATTGTTTTTCATAATGGCTGTCCTAAATGACATTCCCACCAACAGTGTTTAAGAATTCTCTTTTCTCTGCACCTTTGTCAGCATTTGTTGTTTTCTGTCTTTTTGATAATACCCAATCTAACTAAGGTCAGATAATTTCTTATTGTGGTTTTGATTTGTATTTACCTGATTATTAGTGCTGTTGTTTTTTTTTTAATATATATACCTGTTGGCCATGGATTGTATTTCATCTATTGATAAATATCTGCTCAGATCCTTTGCCCACTTTGTAAGGGGATTATTCTCATTTAGTGTTGTGCTTTTTTTATATTTTGAATGTTAACCCCATGTTTGGTTAATTACAAATATTTTCTCCCCTACTACAGGTTGTCCCTTCACACTGTTGTTTCCTTTGCTATGCAGAAGATCTTCAGTCTACTATAGTCTCATAGGTTTATTTTTGTTTTTGTTGTCTGTGTTTTTTGAAATAATTTGAGAATAATTGGTGTTAGTGCTTTTTAAAAAGTTTGGTAGAATTTAGAAATAAAACGATCTGATCTTGGACTTTTTGGGGGGATGGGACAATTTTTATTCCTTATTCAATCTCATTACTCATTATCAATCTGTTCAAGTTTTCTATTTCTTCATGGTTCAACCTTGGTAGGTTGCATGTGTCTAGAAATTTATCTATTTTTTTCTAGACTTTCCAATTTGTTAGCTTGTAGTTGTTCATAATAGTCCTTAATATGCTTTTTAATTCTCCCTTTTCATTTTTGATTTTATTTATTTCGATTTTCTCTCTTTTTTGCTTGTTTAGTCTAGCTAGTGCTTTATTGACTTTATTTATTTTTTCAAAAATACAGCCTTTTCACTTTGTTGATCCTTAGTATTGTTTTTTAGGTCTCGATTGTTATTTCCTTCCTAAAATTTTGGGTTTGGTTTGTTTTTGTTTATCTAGTTCCTTTAGGTGCTTTGTTAGGTTGCTTATTTAAAATCTTTATATTTTTATAATGATGGCATTTATTGCTATAAAATTCCCTCAGAACTGCTTTTTTCTGTGTCCCATAGGTTTTGTTATATAGTGTTTTAATTTTCATTTGTTTCCAGAAATTTTTTGATTTTCTTTTAAATTTCTTCAGTGACCCTGTGGTCAATCAGGAGCATAGATAATTTCCATGTTTTGTAAGTTTTCAAAGTTTCTCTTATTATTGATTTCTAGTTTTATTCCATTATAGTCTGAGAAAATAGTTGATATAATTTTTATTTTAAATTTGCTAAGATTTGTTTTATGGCCTAACATATGGTCTATCCTGGAGAGTGTTCCAGGTGTCAATAAAAGAAATGTGTATTCTGTAGTTGTTGAATGAAATGTTCTATAAATGCATGTTAAGTCCATTTAGTTCATATTGCCTATTAAATCCAATCTTTCTTTGTTGATTTTCTGTTTAGGCAATCTCTCTATTGCTGAGAGTGGGGTATTGAAATCTTTGATTATTATTGCATTGAAGTCTTTCTCTTTAACTCTAATAATATTTAGTTTATAAAATGGGTTGTTCTAGCATTGGCTGTATATAATTTGCAATTGTTACATAAGTCTATTTTGTGTCTAAGTATAGCTACTGTTGCATGGTTTTTGTTTCCATTTGTGTGGAATATATTTTTTCCATCTTTTCACTTTGTCTATATGTGTCTTTAGAGGTGATGTGAGTTTCCTGTAGGCAGCATGTAGTTGGGTCTTGTTTTTAATCCATGTAGTCAGTCTATAACTGTCAATTAAGAAATGTAAACTTTTTACGTTTGTTATTTTCTTCTGCTTTTATTTGTTATTATTACAAATTTGTGTGTGTTTATGTGTATGTGTGATAATGCTAGACTCCTGCATAGCTATGGAGGGATATCAGCGGGGCTTTCAGGATTTGGAAATGCAGTGGTTGTTAGTACCCAGGGCAGGATATAATCTTGTGGGGCCCTGGCTCTCAAAATGTTGCATGTTGCCTCAGCTTGGGTCCCTGAACAGACATCCTCTCTGGAATAATGCCATCTCATGGAATCTAGGTAGCTACTATAGTAGTCTCATGTGAGCGAGACAAGGGGCTCCCCTGTGACTAGGATTACAGGAGTTTACTCTGGGAGTGTAAACTGCTGGAGACCTTTCACTTATCTTTTTGAGACAATGTGGAGTTCCTTCTGGTTCTGAGCTTATGTCAGGAAGATGCCACAGATGTTCCCTATTACTTTCCTGCAAATTTCAGTGGTCTTTCTTAGATGCTCTTTTTTGACATGTAGCTATCTACTTGCTGTTTTGGTACTTTGTAGAATAGGCCAGTGCTGGGAACCTCTAGTCAGCCACCTTAAAACTGTTCTCCAGATTCTTAAATAATTCAAAATAACAATCCCATCTTTTGTGCTGCTGGATCCTTGTCTTTGCTGTCAACCACTTTAATTATCTCTAAATAACCCTGCATCTTTGGGTAACTCTTTCACATTTAGAGCCTTACTGGAGAACACTGGATCAGCCAGGACTGGGTTTTTATGCCCATGGTTTAATTGCTAGAGTACTGGGAGAAAGAATCAATGCCTTCAAATTCTGAAGTGAGAAGTGGAGCCCCAAATCTTAATTACTTTGCAGACTAGATGAGATGAAAGTCTTTGCTACATCAGTTGTTAAGATCTTTTGTATTCTGGCTAAGTCTGTCTCTTTAACATAAACATCTGATTATCCTACCTGTTAGCCTGTGCTTCAACTGAACAAAATGACTTACTGTTATATAATATGCTATCAGATCGAATGACTTTTTACTAGTCATTTTATTTTTTTTGTAAAGGCCCCTTTTACCTATAGTCCGTCACAAGCTGCCTGTCCTTGAGTGTCTAACTCAAATGCTGCCAGCTATATCAAGGTTTTTCTGTTCTCCAAGACAGAACACAATCTTTTTTGTAAGATCAAATACCTGCTGTGGATAAACTGAAATTTAGGTATAAATTATGATATAAAATCCAGAAGGTAGACCTGGAAGCTTACTGGGCAAATATATTTTTAGTCACAAGTAAAACAAAAAAATTACAATATGAAGAATAAGAAAATATGAGGCTACAGTTAGGGAACTCTACCAAGAGGAAAAAAAAAAACCTAAATAATAAGGTTTCTTCTTCAGAAATCTGCATCTCCCTTAGGCTGTTATGGATGTGCTTCATCCCTGTTTGTGGACTTAACATAACTTGAGGGCAGGAACACGTCTTCTCAACTTGGAATCTTGCAGGACCCAATATAAGGGATTAGTAGCTGTTCAGTCTAGTGAAGGAGTCAGTTAAATAAACAAAAATAGGAAACACTCTGCTAAGTGGCATATATACTTTAAGTAAGAAACCCGATGTGGATGCAAAGAGAGAGAATCTAATAGACTCTCAGGGACCAGGAAAACTATCTCAGAGATACTTGACTTGGGAATTGAAGAATGAATGTAGTTTTGCCAAGCTGACAAGGCAGTAGAGGGGCTGAATGTTTAGATTTTATATTTAGTATGAAGGAGGACTTTTCAATAATCAACACTCTTCAACAAAGACCGATGTGCCTCATAAATTATAAATTTATAAATCTATAAAGCAGAGGCTAATTGACTACTTTTCAGAATTTATGAAGGAAAATTCAGGTACTCTTTAGATGAAACTTCTGAGAACACTAAAAATTTGAATTTGTGTGACTTCTACCAGAAAATTCTAGAGGAATTTAAAGTTAAAAATGATTAGATAATTTTTGTTAAATACATATTATTTTAAAAAATTAACTTGCAGCCATTACATTAACTAGTAGAAAAACATACTTTATTCTAAGAAAAAAATATTAAAAATTACTTTTGTAATCAGAGTATTGAACCAATGAGATTATCAATGTCGATTATAAAGCAACTTTAATTTTTTCCCCCATCTATCTTTTAAGTCCACTATGGGATTAGTTATTCTACTTCTCCTGGAAAAAGATTTCAGGTTATATTTGTCTTTCAAATAATCACATGTCAATATTTGGTATCTCCAAGTATGTGTAATAATATAAACTTTAATCTTTATAGAAAGTCAAAGTTTCTCTCCTCTCCAGGTAAGGTTTGTTGCAGTTCAAAACCTGAATGGAGGCAGGGCATGACCAGCTTCTTTCTACTCATGTTGACTTGTATTTCTGCTCCCTTCTCCTTGCTGCTTATGTTTCCAGCTACACCAGGATTATATAGAGAAAGGGAGCAAGAAAGGTCTTACTTGACTAGTACTGCTATGAGCTGACATCAGCATTCTCTGGGCTTGGCAGATGTCAAAAAATGGCTCTTGCATTATTTATTGTGTGGAGGTGGGTTGTAGGTTCTTTGAAGATCTTTCCTCAGTCAGGGAATTTTATGTACTGTTTCTTAACATGGGTGGTAATCTCTTGCTTCATCATGTCGGGAGACATATGCCAACCTCTTTGAATAAAACTTTTGAAGAGTTTTTTTTTTTACTTATATGAAAAAATAATCAAGGTGAGGTGAGAAACACCTCTCCCTTTTTCCTGAATAGAAAAAGGATAAACACCCACAGTGTTCCAATAATATTTTTCCAAGACATTCTTTCTCGAATACTCAGTTTCAACCTCTTAAACACCTAAAGTTGCTGGTTAAAGTAAGAGTTGCAAAAATTGGGCTTTAATTGTCTCCTTTTCAAATATTACTATATTTTTGATGATCCAGCAATTCATATAAGACTACAATTGATATTTTTGACTTAGGACCTCGATCTGAGGCTAAGTTCTATTTTAACAGTCATTTACTTTAGGATTATCCTAAACAAACAACAAAGGTGAAATTCCTTAGGTACTTCTAAATGCATAGAAGAATGTCATAGGTTTGTTTTTAGGCTTGCATGAAATAAGTGACTATAATAAAACTTTAGTAAACATTTTGTGATGGGCCGTGCTTGTCTTTCCTGATTTTCTGAAGTTCTGATGAACTTTGATGACTATCTATTATTTAACTGCCCCAGATATCTAATTAGCTATTTATTGTTGGACTTGTCTGTGTCTCTTGTTCCAGTAATTCACTTTTTTTTCCCCTGTACTTTTGCCACGGTATCATTCAAATAAGGGAAGCACATTAGTTCTTCCTCTCTTGTGAACTCTAAATAGTTCCTTGGGGAATAAGGAAAATGTTCACCTGACTTTCTGTGAAGTGTTTCTCTTTGTTCCATGCAGGAAGAACTTCCTTAGCATTCCCATACCAATAATAAATTATCAAAGTGGTCTCATGGGCAAGAGAGGGAAAATGTGAACCTGTTGACAGCCCTGTGATAAATACTTATAATAATTACAAAAAAACAGCAGAGGTCAAAGTTCAGCTTCCTTTTTTTTTTTTTCTCAGATAGGTTTTAACTTTCAGCATTGAACTTCCTGAAGCACAACCTGCAACCTGATTCTCAAGATTAGTTTAGCACACTCCACCTTATGGTTTGTTTTTTAAAGAGGAAAAAAAAAGAAACGAGCTGATATTCATCATCGTCATTATCATCATTATCCAGTGTGTGATAGAATCAGAGCATAGGATTAGGATAGGTAGAGAACCAGCGGTTATTTTAAGTGCTGGGCACGGGCCACCGTTTAACATGGGATGTAAGTGAGAAAGACAGGCAAGGCTTGAGGCCAGAGACAACAGAACAAATGCAGGGTAAGGTAAAGGAGGGTAAAGAAATAAAAAGAGCCAAATGACTTTTAGACTATAGCTAAATTGAAAATCAGAAGACATTTTCAGTTAATGAAGTCAGAGTGTATGAGAACAAGGGTCACCCATTTCAGGGAATTTTGATAACAAGTTGATAATATGCCAGGCTTTAATTTTATCGGTCTTTCTGTCTGCATGGGGATTTTTTCCCGTGGGTGTGTTTAAAGAGCCCGTGAGGCTCTGGCAAATGGTCCATAAGGATGCCTTTCTTTTTGTTATAAATACAGTGTAATGACATGCCTCATTTACCAGTTAAAGCCATAATGGCTTATTCAGATCCATCATGCTAAGGGTTATTCAGGGACCGTTGAATAGACACATGTTTCTGTTGCCAGAAAATACATTAGTCACCCCATTACACTATGTTACACTGTGATGTGTTGCTTCTTCATGAGTTGTTAAAAAGGCCTTGATAAAGAAGAGAGAATTCATGCCTTACGTCCGCCCCATTCTCTTTTTATTTTTTGTGTCTCACAATCCTATCACCATAATTCATTTCTTTATGACAGAGAAGTCAAGAAAAGTTAGTAAATATAAAATAGGTCACTTTTGAAGAAAATATCTGGATAGAGTCTATTTTTCATGAATATAATAACACATCAGCTTATGATTCTATTCACTTGTTTTCTGGATATGTCAAGTTATGTGAATTAAATGATTAAAACTTAATACTGACCATTGTTGTTTATTCTTCTTTAGAGATTATATTTGCAAGTTTCTATATTTCAGTGTAGAAATGACTTTTGACAGATAGAATCTCAGTCTTAAAAGATGCCAAGAAGGACTTAGTTCTAATTTCCTTCCATTTTCTCTGAGTTTTAACATTGATATGTTTTTTGATTTCATACTTCTTTCTTTAATTTAAAAAAAATATTTACTTTTAATGTTAAATCCTCTTGTCACATGCTGGCTTTGGATAGATTGCAGTGAGACAGTTGCTTTGGACATGAAGTATATGAAGTTCGATTCTGAAGCAGGGTATGAACATGTATCCTGAACTAGTTCTCCATGGACATATTTTTGGATATCTCCATCTTAACCCTAGCTCCAGGGGCTCCATAGCCTTGTGGGGTGGAAGATAGCTTCTCTCTTTCACTCTGAGCAATTTACAGGTGCTATGAAAATATGGTTAGATGGACAGGGAAACCTTCTGGGGACCAATGACATTGATGTTTTTAGAATGAGTACACTTTTTAATTGGTGACAGAGCGTTGTTAAAACCAAGAGACCCAGAGGTATTCACCCTTACTAGCTTTATCTAGTTTCTCTTGCATTTCTCTTTTCTACCTCAATGCTGGCAGGAGAATTATTGCTCAGTATGGGTCAAATTTTCCCCAAGTGGTGGATCACATACAATAACAAACCTTTTAGTAAGAATACTTTTCACCTAAATCAAGTACTTTTGATACTATCTATACTAGCAGGTTATAAGATTTCAGAAAAAAATAATATATTAAGCAATCTAAAGCATAGAATTAATAATGAAAACCAATACTGCATGATTGTTAATATATTATTTTTCTGAAGTGATAGGCAGACTATTAGGCACTTTACATGTATTGGCTTATTTCATAATTCATATCAACTTAATAGTTTATTGAAGGGATGTCAGCTATTCTACACATAACCCAAAATGTAGATGCAAAATTTCTTTAATTCTGCCTTGTTGAAGAGCACACAAATTATCAGCTAAGATAAATGTTTTATTTGTTTGAATTTTTCTTAAAAAAATTAATAAGCTAAATAAATACTTATAGTAGCTAAAACTAGGTAAAGCATTATTGACCTTAGAAAAAGCAAGTTAGTACAAATTCTCCTGTTTTCATATATTTTGCTAGTTTGAGGAGACATTTAATCGTATATATTTTAGTTTTTGTTATGTTTAATACATAATGTAATAGAACCCTCTTCAACCAAGAATGATATGTAAATTGGTTTTTTTAAAAGAAAGAAGGTTTTGGCCTCTTTAAGTGGTATTAAGGGTCTAAATCAATTTGTCTAATTATTTCTCAAGGATTTTTTAAAAAGCATACAAACACCATTTACAACAAAAATACTCTTGGTAAAATAAAATGATGTAAATATGATGCTTGTTGATGTACCTGAAATATATACCCTTGGCTTTTAGGAAATCAAGCATGCAATCATCTGAATTAACTGGAAAAGAGTCAGGTCAGATGAGGACAATTCAATTTTAACAGCTTATCTATTTGCTTGTTTATTGGCTTCAGAGCCACTCATTCACACACATAGATGCAGACACACTCTTGCCCTCTGCTTAATATTTTTTCTCCTTCAAAAATCATGCAAATTCTTACATGCCCATGGACTACTTTATAGATACGAGGCCTCACATTTAATACTCAATTTTGATGTCTTATGTATTTTTAATATATAAAGCAGAAATCATATTTTCCTTGAATAACTGCTGCAAAGATTAAGTGAGATAATAAATGGCAGAAAACATGTAAGAGGTTCTAAACATAGCATCTGTTGTTATTTTTGTTTGTGTGATGATATCTTGTTATCATTATTGGCAATGATAAGCCATAACTAGCAACAGCCAGTGTGGTATGCTTAGAAGGTGTCAGACACTACAGTGAATTGAGTTTTGCATACCGTGTCCACTTAATGTGAGTAGACAATATTATCCCCAAGTGGAATATGGATTAAAATACAGACCTTGTGCCATTCATTAAAAAACAAATTGCTTCTGAGTAGTTATAAGCCTGAACACTAGGGCCAGATCCTCTGAGTTCTAACCCTGTCTCTGTCATTCCCTTGCAGCATGACTTGGGGCAGTTGCTTATTCACTCTGCTGCCTCAGTTTCTTTATTTGTGAACCAGAAAGGCTATTAATATCTCTAATCTATAAGGTTGTTACAACAATTAAAGGAAGTAATGTTTATGTGGCACTTTAGAATTGTGCCTGGCACATAGTAAGTGTCATAAAAAGTGTTTGCTTAATTAAGAATGTGACTCTAAGTTACATTTAACTGGCAGGAAAATTTCAAAAACAATCTTTACTAGCCTTGTTTAGGAGTTTCTATGAGTTTGTTATAGCCTAGAGATCTAAAAAGGTCTGCATTAAAATTACTTGGGAGCAAGATTAGATTCAGAAGAGGATAGATGACCAGCATTCTTAGATCATAAGCATTTCTGTGTGAGTCATGTCCACATAATTTACAGGTAAATTTTGTCCCATCTGGCTGAGACACCTTTGAGAACTCCATGATCACCAGCCCCTGTTTGTGAAGTGGACTCCATTAGTAGCTGCCAGGACAACATCTACCTAGAAAACATGGAACTCCTTTCTCCAGCCTCTCATGTGTTTATGTTGCCACCACTTCTGCTGCTTGTGCTGATACCTTTCCTTCCACACAGGAGCAAACAAACCCAAAGAAGAAAACTCAGGTGTCTTCGTACCGATATTTGGGTTCTGTACAGGGACTCAGTGCTGAATAAGGAATGCAGTTATGATTCTAGTACAAAATATCCCCTCTGTTCTGATCTTAGAATCAGAGCAAGTGATATTTCAGTTTAAAGTGATAGGATTACCCTTAGACCATCCCACTGAGGGTTATCTCTCTATCTAGAGATATCTTCTAAAGAGATTTTATGCATATCCTTTGTAACTCTTCCCAGTACTTAAACCTTCACTACCAGGAAACTGGTGGCAGAATTATAATGTTGCCTCCATTCCACTCTGCCACCTTTTTGCAATTTGGCAACTTCAAGAAGCACTTAAGCAACTTGGTGCCTTTAGTCTGACCCTTCAAAAGTGGCCATCAGTTAACATTCTTGGCTTAATGTCACAGATGCAACTGTGAACTTATAAGTGAAAAACAAAAAGCCTTTTCCTCCCTTAATTTAGGACTTAGTTACATCATTAAATACAAGTGTTTTGTGTTGATAAAATGGGATTGAAAAATCAAAACATTTAAGAGATTTCTATAGCAAATATGCACATAGTCAGTGTTCAAAAATGCTTGTTGAATTAAAGTTAAAAAATAATTCAAGAAAAAAAGGAGGAAAAATTAGGGTGCAGTTGTCTGAAGGACCAAGTCAAGTCAACATGGTCAGGCCATAGAAGCCAGTGGTATTCTAATCTAGAGGTGGGCTCAGGACTTACTGTATCCCCTTTTGAATAATCATGTCCTAAGAGCTGACAATTCACATATGTGTATCAATTATGAAACAGTAATTTTCCCATGAACTCTTTCCTGACTTTATCCAATATGTTTTTACTGCACACTTAATTATGAGCAGACAGAAGACTAGGTACTTGGGGTATAGGACTTTCATAAAGTGGATAACCTGGCATTTATACTGATTTTCATAGACACTTTAGGTTCAAATCTGCAGTGATTCGATCTTCAGGTTTTGGTTAGGTGCATACATTATAATTCATGTTTTGGAAATACCAATGTGAAGAAATATGGGCATTTATCGATTGTATAACACAGTCTAAGTTACATAAGGCATTCTATAGCTTCTCAGAGAACCCCTGGAACTCCCTAAATGGAACTGCTATTTGTTTTCTTCAGACCAAGATAGAGCAGATAAATGAACTATGTAACAGAGTTATACTGGCAAAGAAAGTTCTGGAAGGTTTTTCAGTTTATAGAAAAGAAACAGTAGTACCAAACGTAGGCCTCAACCAGAATTTTTAAATCTGCTGTTTTTATATTTTCATATAGAAATTATGTTATTAAATATACTTTAGATCAATGCTAGCTCAGATAAGTTCTTAATAGGGAGTTTGCAACAGTTGAAAACTGATTAGTGAGATAATAGTGAAATATTTTCTTGAATTTTAAGTGTCAAAATTCATGCATAAGTCTTTCATTATACTGTGTAGTTTGAAATAAGCATATTTGTTTTGAGGAAAATAGAAAAGAAACAGGGAGTTATTGTGTCAGTGAAAGATACTTTGCTAGAGGTAAAATATGTTAAGCTGAAAAATATTAACTATTTTTTGGAGTGGTGGATTTATTTATATACTTATTTTTCTTCTTTTAAGCTTTTTTGAGGTATATACTTGATATATAAAAAAGTACACATGCTTAATGTGTACATCTTGATGTGTGCATACACTCATAATGCCATCATCACAAACAAGGTACTAAATACATTTATAATCTCCCCAAATTTCTTGATATTCTTGTGTATGCATACGTTTTGCAACAACACTTAACATGAAGTCTATCTTCTTTACATATTATAAATTGCACAATACTGTATTGTTAACTATGGATAATAAGTTGGACAATAGAACTCTATAACTTCCATGTCTTGCAAAACAGAAATTTTATACATGAAAAACAATTCTGTGTCCCCTCCACCTTCAGCTTCAAGCAATCACCATTTTATTCTCAAATTCTGTGAGTTTGACTACTTTCTATACCTTATACAAATGGAATCATGCAGTATTTGTCTTTTTGTCACTGACTTACTTCACTCAGTATAATGTCTTCTAGTTTGTCCGTGTTGTTGGAAGTGGGAGAATTTTCTTCACTTTGGAGGCTGATTAATAGGGAAACATTTACTATTTAAGTATTATAATTTCCCTTGTCTAAATTGTTCCAATTTTTGTAATGATAGGAACAACCAAATCATATTTTATGTTACTCTGCTGGCTTATTGGTTCCAGATAAGTGGTTCAGAAGCATTTTGTCTGATTTTTCTTTAAAAATGTTCATTAAAATATGTAAAATGTCCCAGAAATACACTCTGATTACTGATGTTTTTGAAATAAACAAACCCAACTTAAAATAATGTTGGGTTTCAGACATAGTTTCAGACATATTTACTTTAAGACAATATTGAGTTTCAGACATTAACCACAAAGAATTCTGTGATAAGTAAAAGAGAAAAATAGCAAACTATATGGTACATTGATTTTCTAATTTTTTGGTATACTGAAGCATTACCTTTGTATGTTTTTTTAATCATAGACAATTGAGTCCAAACTTTACTTATGATTTTCTTCATGAATTTAATTCTATTCAGTTGAATAGCTTAGATTCAGTAGTCATTTTTATTCATTAATGTATTTTAGCCTATATAGTTAAAAATGTAAGGATTGTATTTTATATGTGATGATTTTTCTTTTTTTAAAAACACTTTTACTTTAAGGATGTGGGGTACAATTTGGGATGTGGTATACAAGTGATCATTGTACAGGTAAAGTTTGGGTCTCCTTTTGGTTCTTACTTCACCTGGTTTGAGATCAGGTACCCTTACTGATGTTATGTGCTCCCCCCAACCTCTTCCCCCCACTCCCACCCCAGCAGTTTCTGCCTACTGCCAATCCCTTTCTTATAGTATTATGGTAAATCTTCCGGGTACGCTTATGGGCAAAAAACATGAATAGGCACTTCTCAAAAGAAGACACATGAACAGCTAACAGACACATAAAAAAATGCTCAGCCTCACTAAGCAACAGAGAAATGCAAATCAAAACCACATTGAGATGATTTTTCCTTTAGTCTTCATTTCAAACTACTACTCAACAGATATTAGTTCATTTTTAAAATAAATTAAACAAAGAAACACATTTTTTTTCTGGAGGCACAAACCCAGGAGTTAAGGAATGATTCATGTATGTTTAGTGAGCACAATCACTTAGGCTTTAAAATATAAATGACTCAAATCATATTTTATTTAGAAAATGCTATATATAATTATGCATTAAAGTGTAAAATAAGGAGAATGTCAAAAATTAATCTACAACTTAAAGACTCTAAATTTCCTCTTAATACTATACAATCTAATTGAAATTCATGATGAATTGGAATTGTTGACTGACTTGTTTTTCAAAATTACATTTGGTCACAATCAGGTTGGCCGAAGGAATGGACCCAGGGAATAAGTCCAGTTAGACACACACACATGATCAACACTACTTTGAAATCACTGCCATGTTCAAATTCTTTTTTTTTTTTTTTTTTTGAGTCAGAGTCTCACTCTGTTGCCCAGGTTGGAGTGCAGTGGCACGCTCACGGTCACTGCAGCCTCGACCTGCTGGGCTCAGACGATCCTTCCGCCTGAGCCTTCCAAGTAGCTGGAACTACAGGAGTGCACTACCACACCCGGCTTATTTTTTGATTTATTGTAGAGACAAGGTCTCACCAAGTTGCCCAGGCTAGTCTCGAACCTCTGAGCTTGGGCAATCCTCTCGCCTCGGCCTCTCAGAGTGCTGGGATTACAGGCTTTAGCCACCGTGCTTGACCTTTCAAATTCTTATATGCTCAACTTGTACTGTTCACAGTTACAGTTGTTAAAAAGAAAACTGGTTTGACTCAGGAAAGTTTCCTCATGGGTCAAACATGCCAGCGAGTCAGCAAATAACCGGACAATTTTCATTTGGTGAAAATCTACATCTTGAACTTTTTTTTTTGTCTGAGTCGGAGTCTCACTCTGTCACCTAGACTGGAGTGCAGTGGCATGATCATGGCTACCACAACCTCTACCTTCTGGGCTCAGGCGATCCTTCCATCTCAGCCTTCAAAGTAGTTGGAACTTCAGGCAAGCGCCAGCATGTCTGGCTATTTTAAAAAATTTACTGTAGAGACAAGGTCTCGCCATGTTGGCTAGGCTGGTCTCAAACTCCTGGGCTCAAGCAATCCTCTCATCTCAGTCTCCAAAGTGCTTGGAATTACAGGCGCGAGTCACCACACCCAGCCTGAACTGTTGAAAAATGATCACGGCAACTTACTTCTTTGTCTGTGTCCTATATTTAGGACACAGACAAAGAATAGTCTCACTAATTTCTTCACAATAGTCTCACTAATTTCTTCACAAAAGCCTAGCTTCTAAATCCTCCTTTGCAAATTTGCTTTATTTAATCAAGAATTCACTTTTCCACAAACATGTTGCTTGTACAGTTTTTCTCTCCCATGTGTAAGGTTTTTTAAAAATAATGTGAATTACTCATGATATATATATCATAAATTCTATAAATAGAAAAAAATGCAGCATTCAGATCCCAACTATTGAGGGACATTAAAACAAAACACTTTAAAAAAAAACTTGATGTTTTTATTTTTATTTTTTTTTGAGTTGGAATCTCACTCTCTCACTCAGACTGGAGTGCAGTTGCCGCTCCTGGCCACTGCAGCCTCGACCTGCTGAGCTCCGGCGATCCTTCAACCTTAACCTTCCAAGTAGCTGGAACTACAGGTGTGCACTACCACACTCGGCTAATTTTTGATTTATTGTAGAGATGAGGTCCCGCCAAGTTGCCCAGGCGGGTCTCAAACCCGCGGGCTCAGGCAATCCACTCACCTCAGCCTCCCAAGGTGCAGGATTACAGGCTGAGCCACCGAGCCCGGCTGTGATTTTTTTAGGCAAGTCTGAAATTTTTGTGATTTTCAAAAACTTCCACTTAAACTTTTTGGCATCAACATTATGAAGGGTACATCAAGTTTTGACAGCTCTGTTTATTTAAGCAAGGTGAAATGAAAAACATAATGATTTTTTAAAAACATTTTAAATTTTAAAATTGTGGGGTACAGTTAAGGGTTAGGTATACAAATATGCATTGTTCAGGCACCCTTGTTGATAAGGGGTATCCCCCCCGTCCCCGGACAGATACTGACTACCATTAATCCCACCACCCTTGCCCTTCGTGTCCCCCCCATAGATTCCCACCACTGTCTATCCTTTTCTTATAGTATTACGATAGACACCTAGAAATCAGAACTGAAAGGACATTGGACTTAAACATAATGATTTTTTTAAACTTTAGAGGAAGCAAGATTCTCCTTTGGCAGTATTAGCAAAAGTCTTCACAAATATCACTTTCTAACACTCTCAGAATAATTACTGACTTCTGAATATTTACCCAAATATTTCAACAATAACTATTTTTGGAAGTTAGTAGATTTTTTAGAATGGCAGACTATTTAAAAGGATTTTTCCAGATTTACTATGTTTGTTGTACGTAATATTGCTAATTTACTTTGTAGGGTAGTAAGGATAGGTAGATGAAGACAGAGAAACAATATTTATATGTCTTTGTCCAAATATTTAATGTTTGAGTTAAATGTTAACAAGGTGGTCAATGTCAGAAGTTTTTGACTGATAAATTGACTGAAAATAAAAAAAGTAGAATAATCCTGCTTTTTTTTTTTTTAAATAGAAACAGGATCGCATTATGTTGCCCAGGCAGGTCTCAAACTCCTGACCACAAGTGATCCTCTTGCTTTGGCTCACAAAGTGCTAGGATTACAGGCATGAGCCATCATGCCCAGCTCCTGAATGATGCTTTTCTTTGCCTCCATTTTTTTTTTAAGTAATAAGTGAACATACATGGTTGTAATCAGTGCTATGGTCTGAATAGATAGCAAGGCAAGAAAAGAAATGATAGATACATGGGAGACAAATGAATACTTTAAGGCAAATATGAAGCTTGGGTTTTGAAGATGCAGCTAATAAAAAGGGATATTTTCTTCCACTGGCTTTTAGGGAAACAAAAAATATAAAAATAAAACTCGGCATAACCATTATTTTCTCATATTGAAATTTCCCCCTCCCTTACAATAAAGAAAGAGAAAAAAATTTGTCTCAAATAGTTATACGTTTACTACAGCTCTTGCTGAAAGGCAATATTTTTATTTTTAATGGGTCCTGCTGTTTTTATTCTCCCAAGTTGAAGTTTAGTCCTCAGCACTACAGTTTTGCTATGAATAAATCATATACTCTCTTAGTATGTGTCAGAAGTTTTAAACCTCGGGTTATAAGGGGTTTATTTATTTATTTATTTGCTCTAAATTGTTTATAGTAGCCAAAGACAATGACATTTTGGTAAAGCAGATCTGCCGAGGGAGATTTTGCATACTCCATAGACTTCATGTACTGCAGGGAGTTCTACTCTGCAAAATTGTTCTACAGGGCTCTTTGTTTTGTTTTGTTTTTTTGTTGTTGTTATTGTTTTTTTTTTTTGAGTTGGAGTCACTCTGTCGCCCAGACTGGAGTGTAGTGGCCGCTCCCGGCCACCACAGCCTCGACCTGCTGGGCTCCAGCGATCCCTCCGCCTCAGCCTTCCGAGTAGCCAGAATTACAGGTGCACGCTGCCACGCCCGGCTGGTTTTTTGATTTATTGTAGAGATGAGGTCTTGCTGCCCAGGTGGGTCTCGAACCAGGTAATCCACTCACCTCAGCCTCCCAAAGGCACGGGATTACAGGCTGAGCCACCGAGCCCGGCCGTTTTGTTTTTTTGAGTTGGAGTCTCACTCTGCTGCTGAGGATGGAGTGCAGTGCACGCTCATGGCCACCGCAGCCTTGACCTATTGTTCAGGTGATCCTTCTGCCTCAGCCTTCCTATAGCTGAAACTAAAGGCATACGCCACCATGACTGGCTAATTTTTTGATTTATTGTAGAGACCAGGTCTCGCCAAGTTGCCCAGGCTGGTCTCAAACTCCTGGGCTCAGGCAATTCTATTGCCTCTGCTTCTCAAAGTGCTGGGATTACAGGTGTGAGCCACCATGCCCGGTTCTTCAGGGCTCTTCAAAATGTTCCTGTTTCTTTTTCAGAAAAGACAGCAAATAAACTCAGTTTATTCAACAAATATCAATACCTGTTTTGTGTTGGACATTGTTCTAGGTACATTTTAAATCTCTTTCTTTCTCTTTCTTTTTTTCTTTCTTTCTTTCTTTTTCTTTCTTTCTCTCTTTCTTTCTTTCTTTTTTCTTTCTTAGCAGGTTTTATTGAGAGTGCAGAAAAGCTCCCACAGTGGGAGGGGACCTCGGGAGGTTGCCCAATATTTTACTTTTAAATTGAAAGACAGTGATGTCTTTTAACCTGACAAGCACATTTAATTCTGTATTTAAAGTTTATTCATGTCATGTCTCCTCTGTTTTGACATGGTGAAGACTTAGAGGATATTCACAAAACAAAGAAGAATTGGCGGATGGGCATTTGGTGGCTGATCGTGTGAGTGTTTGGTCATTCAGCCAGTGGCATCATGATCTTCCCAGACAACAAAACTAAGTGACATTGTGACATCCTCATTTAGTTGGCTTTTGGGGACAGATATGAAGGGATTTGCTCAAGACATACAGCCAGGCTTTGCAGGCAAGAGTTTGTTGGTTATTACTTCAAAGAAGGGAGGTAACAGCAGTGTCAGAGTCATGTGGAACACAGCAAGGAAATGCTCAGAGTTGCTCAAAACAATCAGGAAGGGATTGTGATTAGAACACATACTCTTGGGTTTTCTTGAAGGGTTAGTGAATGACTCAGATACCTTGCTTGGTTGATCTATTAAACTCTTTCAATATCTTCTGTGACTTGATTATTATTTGCCTGTTCAGTCCTAATTCCATCACTTGATAACTGTATATCTTAGGAAAAGTTACCGAGCCATTTCATGTCTCAGTAGTCTCGTGTAAACAAAAAAACATAAAAAAGATTCTTTGTAGAGTCGTTGTAAGAAGAAATGATATGATATGTCACAAGTTCTTAAAATCATGCTTGTCAGGCTGAGGTGAGTGGATTGCCTAAGCCCGCGGGTTGGAGACCCGCCTGGGCAGGAGAGACCTCATCTCTACAATAAATCAAAAAATCAGCCGGGCGTCGTTAGCCAGTGCAACAGGGTATGGGGGTCTCTTGGCCTCCGGAGATGGGTAACAAAGCTCCCTTGGGAGCCTGTTTCAAGTGTGGCCAGGAGGGCCACTGGGCAAGCAGTGCCCTAACCTGTGTCCGCTGAGTAAGCCATGTCCTATCTGCAAGCAAAAGGGTCATTGGAAGTTGGATTGCACTTGGCCTGGCCAAGCCCCGGTGCCTTCACATGGGGGTGTGGTGAACCGCCTGCTCTGCTCCATGAGCTGCTTGGATTGGTGGAAAGCTGAAGATGACCAGACTCGAGGACCCCAATTACCCTTGCCGAGCCCAGGGTCTTGCTCCAGGTAGCAGGTAAGTCAATCTCGTTCCTTGTGGACACGAGGGCTACCTATTTGGTTCTGCCTTCCTTTGCAGGGCCTCTATCTCCTTCCCAGGTCTCGGTCGTTGGTATCGACGGCCAGCCTTCTGTCCCCCTTCAAACCTCGCCTCTACCTTGTTCTCTCAGTGATTGGATGTTTAGTCATTCCTTCCTCATTGTCCCATCCTGCCCTGTTCCATTGCTTGGCAGGGATATCCTCTCAAAACTGGGGGCCACTTTGATGCTGCCGGTTCAATTGGCAGCTGCCGGTTCAATCGGCAGCCCCACTCCTTACCAATATTGCTCTAGTCTCTGTCTTTCCCAATTCAGACCTGCCGCCTCCCCTCCCACCCCACCTAGTCAACCCCGATGTGTGAAACATTTCCACCCCAGTCATAGCCCAACACGACACTCCGGTTTGCGTAGTTTTGAGAAACCTCTCTCACTTCCCTCTAGACCCCAATTCCCCATCTCGGCCATACATCGTAAGGGCCTTAAACCTATCATCACTCACTTGCTTTCTCAGGGCCTCCTCATACCTGTTAATTCTCCATCTAACACCCCCATCCTTCCGGTCTGTAAGCCCTCTGGAGACTACCATTTGGTCCAGGACCTCTGTCTCATTTATGAGGTGGTGGTCCCTCTCCACCCAGTGGTTCCTAACCCCTACACTCTTTTATCTCGAATACCGCCTCAGACAACACATTTCACTGTCATTGACCTCAAGGACGCTTTCTTTACTATCCCCCTACACCCGGACTCTTACCCCCTTTTTGCTTTCACTTGGGAGGACCCGGACACTGAACAGGCACAACAACTTACATGAATGGTCTTGCCGCAGGGCTCCTGGGACAGCCCCTACCTCTTTGGTCAGGCTCTCGCAGCTGATCTAGCTGATTGCTCTCTCCAACCTAGCCACCTCATCAAGTACGTGGATGATCTCTTACTTTGCAGCCCATCTGAGGAACTGTCACACACACACACAACCACCCTTCTCAATTTCCTGGCCTCTAGGAGATACCAGGTGTCCCCCCAGAAAGCCCAACTCACACAACCTGAAGTCGTCTACCTTGGGGTCTGCCTTACTCCCACCACGGAGGCCCTGACAATGGACCACCTCCACGCTATATGGAAGCTGACACCCTCAGAAAATGGTGACCAAATCTTGTTTTTTTGGGCTTTGTGGGATACTTCAGGCAATGGATCCCTAACTTCACCCTGTTAGCCAAATCTCTGTATGCGGCCACCAAGCAAATGCCTACGGGGCCTCTCACCTCCCCTGCTGAGGTTCACAAGGCATTTGTTGCTCTCCGTGACACCCTCCTGTCTTCACTGCAGCTGTGTCTCCCTAACCTCTCTCAGCCCTTCTGTTTGTTCACAGATGAGCGCCATGAAATAGCTGTGGGGGTCCTAACACACCCAGTGGGTCCCTCCCACTGCCCAGTAGCCTTTCCAAACAGTTCAACAGTTCAGGGGTGGCAACTCTGCCTACTGGCACTAGCGGCGGCTGCTGTTCTAACCAAGGAAGCTTTAAAACTTTCCTTACATCACCATATCACTGTTTTCTCCCCTCACAGAGTCCACGAACTGTTGGAACATCGGGTGCTCTCTCTCCTAGGCCCCTCCAGGATACAGGAGTTCCATTTGTTGTTCCTTGACAACCTGGGGGTAACTCTGAAGCTTTCACCACCCCTTAACCCCATGTCCCTGCTCCCTCTTCCCTCCTCTGATACAGGGCCGACCCACTCTTGCCCGGAGGTGGTGGAGGCCCTAACTCCACCCAGGGATGGACTCTCAGATCAGTCACTTCAGTCCCCAGACCTCACTCTGTTCGTGGATGGTAGTTCTGTCTGCACCCCACAAGGGCACTGGCGGGCGACCTATGCTGTAGTCTCTGCTAACTCTGTTCTTGAGGCCCAGCCCCTTCCTCTGGGCACCACTTCCCAAAAAGCGGAACTTGTTGCTCTTACACAGGTTCTCAAACTATCTAAAGGGCAGCGGGTAACCATCTACCCCGACTCCCAATATAACTTCCTCATTGCTTATTCCCATGCCACCATTTGGAAGGAATGAGGCTATCTCACCACTAAGGGCACACCCATTACCAATGCCAAACTACTTTCTAAACTACTCCAGGCTCTGCAGAGCCCACGGGAAGTCACCATTGTCCACTGTCGAGGCCATCAAGCCTCACAAGATCTGGTGACAAAGGGCAATGCCTGGGCAGACTCTGTCGCAAGGGGACTAACTCAGGTCGCGCCTCCACCCCCCTCCTCTTCCTTTCTCCCTCCCTGCAACCCCAGTACCTCCCCAAGGAACGGCTGTCCCTATTAGACAAGGGGGGCCATGTCACACAGCAGGACTGGATCATGCTGGGGGATCGTGTTGCACTACCACAAAACCAGGCCTCCCGTATTTTGACAGAAGTCCACCGCTCTCTGCATATCGGACCTGAGGTCATGTATCAATTTCTCTCTCCTATATTCCATCTACCGGGTTTAAAAAGGCTTATCTCTCAGGTTCATGCCGCATGTTCAGTCTGCTCTGCCGTCACTCCGCTGGGAGGATTGCGCCCCTGTATTCCCACTCACCAGATGAGGGGTCACCTCCCAGCCGAGGACTGGCAAATTGACTTCACCCATATGCTTGTCCACAAAAAATTTCGGTATTTGCTCACTCTAGTGGATACCTTTTCGGGCTGAATCGAGGCCTTCCCCACTGCCAAGGAAACAGCTGATGTCGTGGCCACAGTCCTTCTGGAACACATCATCCACAGGTTCAGCCTCCCAGCCAACATCCAGATGGACAATGGACCTGCCTTCACCGCCAAAGTTGTCCAGCAGGTGGCTGCTAGCCTGGGGGTTACCTGGGAACTCCACACCCCTTACCACCCATAGTCATCGGGTAAGGTAGAAAGGACAAATGGCATTTAAAAACACACCTCACCAGGCTCACCCTAGAGGTAAAACTTGACTAGCCGGCCCTCCTCCCACTCGCCCTCTCCAGAATAAGGGTAGCTCCAAGGGCTCCGTCGGGTCTCAGCCCTTTTGAGCTGCTGTATGGCAGGCCCTTTTTAATCAATCACAACCTACCCTCCTCACCACCTCCGCTTGCCTCCTACTTGCCTTACTTTTCTATGCTTAAGCAGTTGCTAAGGGAGCATGTGGAACGAACCCTTCCCATGGTCGCTCCTGACAACCCATCAAATCCGGTTTGTTTGACTCTCTAACTAGGGGATTCAGTGCTACTCAAACAACTGTCAGCCTAAGCTCTAACCCCCCAATGGGTTGGCCCATTCACGGTGGTCCTCACCACCCCCACAGCTGCCAAATTACTGGGGCACTCCTCCTGGTATCATGTCTCCTGTCTCAAACTGGCCCTGGCCACAGGGGCCCCTTGGCAATGTCAACAGGTGGAACCTACCCATCTTCACCTCACCCAGGGTCCTGCTACTCACTCTAGTCCTGCTGCCTCTCTCACACACAGCACCACCGGATGATGGCTACCGCTGGCAGTTTTATGTTAAAAAAACAGCCCAGTCTTATGGTAAAGTCATTACTCAGGTTGTGGGCACTGGACTGTGCCAGCCCGGGGGGTGTCAGGCACCAGTCACCATCAACATCTCAGTAGACAGCATGAGCTCCATCAGCCTGGGTGCAACCCCAACCCCGGTCTTCTGTTTCCACTATGACCAAACTGATGCCAAATATAACTGGTGGCCTCAGACATATGGGGGTTGTGCATATAATTGGTGCAAAATGCACAAGGTCTACCCTCTCATCCACCCGGAAAAACTAACCCGTTTCACCATCTCTGATCCCTGGCACCCCAGGTGGGTGCAGGGAGTCAAGGGAGTTGTTTACAACTTCTGGCTAAACTCCAAACCATCAGGAACACTCTGTATTTCCCGAACATTTACCACCTTGTTTTTCCTCCCCCTAACAAACTCTCCAGCCTTATTGCAGAAGCAGAAATTTCTTTGGCTAACCAACTCCCCCCACCCCCGAGTGCCAACTGCCCTTCTCCGTTCTCTTGGCTCCATTTAATACAAGAAGGTATCTCATTACTCAACCACTCTTCTATTGGGAATGTAAGTAACTGCTTCCTTTCCGCCGCCCTAGACCGCTCCCCTTTGGCAGCAGTTCCTGTCACACAACTGTTTAATACCTCTAACATGCCAAATAACCAGCCTCTTTCGATCCCTGGAGTTCCTTTGTTCTGGCCTCTCAGTAATCTCTTTAATACCTGTTATGGCAGCTCCTGCACATGCAACATCTCCAGACCTACTCTATCTGCTCCTGGGGTGGGTTCTTTTGGTGTAACGGCACCCTCTTCAAATCTATCAATAATTCTTACCCTTGTTACTATCTGGTAATGCTTGTGCCACAGCTTACATTCTATTCTGAGGAAGAGTTCTTACTCAAAGCCTTTCCTACTCCCCATCGTGCCCACTATGCGGCATTTCTCCCCCTCATGCTCAATCTCACTTTTGCCATGACCTTAGTGGCTAGAGGGCTAGGCGGGGGAGCACTGGGACACAGCCTCCTTTCTTCCCAAAAACTGGAAGAAAGACTCCAAGCCATTCTGAAAGCATCCACAAGCTCCCTGGCATCCCTGCAGCGGCAAATAACCTCTCTAGCCTGGGGTTACTTTATAGAACTGCAGGGTCCTTAATCTCCTTACAGCTGGTCAGGGTGGAACCTGCATGTTTCTCCAGGAAGAATGCTGTCTCTACATTAATGAAACAGGGCTGGTAGAGGAAAATGTCAACGTCCTCCGAAAGCTGGGAGACAAACTTCACCAAAAAACACCGCAGAATCGCCTTTCTCTGCTTGGTGAAACTCGCAATTGTGTCATGCCGTTCTTGGGACCTGTTCTACTTATCTGTCTTTTACTTATGGTTGCACCCTGTCTGTTTAATTTTTTGCAGTCCCGCATAAAAGAAATTTCTCACATCGCAGTCAATCAGCTACTCCTGTACCCCTATCCGTATGCCCCACTTCCCTCTGAGCCACCCCATCCTGGCCTCCCCTAAAACTAACCCCCTTTCAGCTTGAAGCAGCCAGATCGAGTCAGCACCCCTTTTACCAAAGAGATCGGGTTGTTAGGTTCAGAGGGAAGAAGCACCAACCTTCCCCTAAATGCCCCTCCACCCACCGATCCCTTATGCGCCCCTCCACCCCAAGCCCACATCCGCATACCTCGCTTGAAGATTCCTGGAACCTGCCACTAGTTGCCAAGAAGGGCCAGACAGGGACCTTCCAGCCCACGCCAGATGCGACGCTTCCAGCCCATGCCGGATGTGATGCTTTGTCTCCTTGCTTTGCTGCCACCCCCATCACCCACCCAGATACAGCACCCTTAAAAACCCCTCCTTGGGCGCGACTCCCTGGCCCATCTTCCAGGACCATGGGACCTCACCCGGGAGTTTCTCCCCCAATAAATGCTTGGTTTATACCAGCCCCTTGTCCTGTGCCTCTTTTGGTATCTCCAAACATTATAGTCACAATATTAATAATGACAGTAATAATTAGAAATGTTTAGAAGTTGTTGCTAAGTCTCTGTTAGGTTCAGAGGGAAGCAGCACCAACCTTCCCCCATCTGTCCCTCCACCCACCAATCCCCCATGCACCCCTCCACCCCAAGCCCACATCCGTATACCTCACTTGAAGCTTTCTGGAACCTGCCACCAGCTGCTGAGAAGGCCCAGACAGGAACCTTCCAGCCCACGCTGGATGCAACGCTTTGTCTCCCTGCTTCGCTGCTGCCCCCAACACCCACCCAGATACAGCACCCTTAAAAACTCAAGCCGCCCCTCTTTGGGCGCGACACCCCTGGCCCATCTTCCAGGACCACGGGACCTCGCCCGGGAGTTTCTCCCCCAATAAATGCTTGGTTTATATCAGCCCCTTGTCCTGTGCCTCTTTTGGTATCTCCAAAAGTTACAGTCTCTATGTTTTTTTACTACCTCTTAGTGGAGAATGCAAAAAAAACACCTTCATGAGTAGAAAGGGGTGAGAGAGTGTATGGTATTGGAGGAAAGAGAATTATTAAGTCATTCCCCCCAAAGGAATCTGTGCTTCTAAAATGTCATTGAAAGAGTGTTATGGTCTGAATGTGTATGATCCCCCCACTCAAAATTTGTATGTTGTAAAGGTAGCTCCCACTGTGGTGATATTTGGAAGTGGAGCTTTTGGGAGACAATCAGTTTTAAATAGCATCATGAGGATAAGGCCCTCATTGATGGCATTAGTGGCATTATAAGAAGAGATGCCAGAAAGATTGCTTCCTTTCTCACTTAGCCATATGATACAAGAAGATGACCAGGAAGCAGGTCCTCATCACAAACATATCTGCTGGCACCATGATCTTGAACTTCCCAGTCTTCAGAACTATGAAAAATAAATGTCTTGTTTAAGTGATCTGGTCTGTGGAATTTTGTTATGGCAGTCTGGGTTGACTATTATAAAAGAGTTTATGTCAGGGTTGCTGTATTATTTTACCAAGGCTGCTGTAACAAATTACCACAAACTTGGTGGTGTTAAACATCAGCAATTCATTTTCTCACATTTCTGGGGACCAGACTCTGAAATCATGGTGCTGGCAGAACTGTGTTTCCTTCAAAGTCTCCAGAAGAGATCTCATCCCTTACTTCTTTTGGCTTCCGGTGGCTCCAGGCATTCCTTGCTTGTGACTGCTTGACTCTAATCTCTGATTCTATGGTCACATTGTGTCCTCTTCTGTCTCAAACTTTCTTCTGCCTTACTCATATAAGAAAATTTTCCTTTGGGTTTAGGATACACCTAGATAATCCAGGATAATTTAATTTTAAGACCTTTAACTTAATTACATTAGAAGAAAAGACTGTTTTTCCAAATAAGATAACATTCACAGGCTCCAGGGATTTGATCTGCTTATCCTTGGAGGGTTGTTTTTTCACCTGCCATAGGCCCTAGTAAGAAATACATTTTAAAAAATTTATTTATTTTAAAAATTATTTTATTTTTAAAAATGGGGTACAATTGAGGTTTAGTTATATATGTGGTCATGGTACAGGTGAAGTGTGGGTGCCCTTATTGATGTTATGTGCCCTCCCCTCCCCTGGTAGTGTCTCACTACTGCCAATCCCTTTCTTATAGTATTATGATAAATGTTCAGTGTCCACTTATGAATGAGTACATGTGGTACAGAGATCTTTGTTTCTGTGGTAAATCACTAAGTATTATAGATTCTAATTCCATCCAGGTTCCTGCAAAGTTCGTTTTCCTTTATGGCTGCATAATATGCCATCGTGTAAATGTACCACATTTTCTTTATACAGTCCACTCTCAATGGGCAGCACAGCTGGTTCCATGTTTTTGCTATTGTGAATAATGCTGCAATAAACATGCATGTCCAGGTATCTTTTTTATAGAGTGATTTGAGTTCCTCTGGGTATATTCCCAGAAGGAGGATTGCTGGGTCATATAGAAGGTCGATTTCCATATTTTTTTAGAAATTGTCACACTATTTTCCACAGAGATTGTACTAGTTTACATTCCCACCAACATTGTAGAAGTGTTCCCTTTTCCTCACATCTTCTCCAGCATCTGTTGTTTTTTGAGTTATTGAGGATGTCTATCCTGACTGGACTTAGGTGGTATCTCAGTGTGGTTTTAATTTGAGGAATACATTTTTGAGATTTGATTACCTTGAAATTAATCAAATGAATAGCTAGAAGGGGAAAAACAGATGTTAGGGAGCCTAATTTTTCCCTTCCTCAAATCACAAGTTTCTAGTTAATTTTGAGTAGCCAGAGTGGATGGCTCTTTCAAGAAGCCCTCCCTGTCCATTATTTCACTCTTATTGCTTCATTCTTTAGGCATGAAGATGATTTTCTAAATTCAGTTCATCATTCAGGTAACTCATACTGAAAAACTCCTAGATATTGTGTATTGTTCTAAACTCTCTAATACACATTACCTTGTTTAGACTTCACAGAAGACTGAGGATCTTAGAGGTTAATTGCTCAAGTTCCTTCAGAACCCAATCTCTGGATTCTAAGTTCAATGCTTTCTCCATTCTTTTACAGAGCTAAGTCTGGAAGGGCAACGTTCAGGAAGGAAGAAGGAAGGAACATGTAAAGCTGTTAATGGCTGCTGCTTAAATGCCTAATGGAAGATTTGAGAAGAGTGGTCTCAAGGCTGTCTGAGAACAAGAATGGGATATGACTAGCCTGGGAGTGTCTAAGAACACTCACAGGAGAGAGAGCCCACTGCTTCACTAGTATCCTTGTGTTTGTCCTTTGCCAAGATACAGGTGGGCTTGATTTCTTAGCTGCAGTCATAGGCTAGGACCAGCTGGAGATGAGATGGTAGGAAATGGCTCACTACAAAGAGATTCTCCAGCTGGAGCTGTTCCCAAGGGGAGGTGGTGTAGGGGCTAAGTTTCTGTGATCAACTGGGTGGCCAGTCAGTTAAGGTATGCGCCAGACTGAGAGAGGGCTTATTTATGGGAGCCAGTTCCAGCTGGTAATCATACAGGATGGAGGCCACCCTGAGGCGATGATAGGAGGCAGGGGTGGGAAAAGTGTGGGACAGGGACCAGCACTGAGCTTGAGGAACACAAAGGATGCCATGAAACTAATCAGGAGCGAAAGCAAACAAGTGTCAAAATGTGTTGAAGTTCTTGACTGTGCATCTGGGTTCACTCTTGTCCATTCAGAGGAAGTTAGCTGGGGAGATACGGATGCTACACTATTCTGACCTTGTTCCCTGGATCATCTGAGGCAAAAATGCTCTAACTTGTCTCTTCTTAACTAATAATATTGGTAGGGGAATCTTAGGATCAGGTTTAAAGTAGTAGTTACCCCGTATTCCTTATATGACCTTAATACTTTTGATCCACAAAACCTAAATATTTTTACATTCCATTGCTCTTTCTCATACCGATGTTGTGAGGATCAATGAAACAGTATACAAATAACTTTCCTGGAAAGAACTGCAATGTAATATAAACATGTCTTGGAAAGGAGTTGAAACAGCACAGACTCTGATTTTCAAAGCATGGAAAACTAGTGATTAGTTATGGCAAAAGAGAAGTCAGGAGACGGTTTTTCCTCCCAGGAAAATAACTTTGGCTGCCTTAAAGTCTTTATTATGTATTTGTTCACTATGTTAAAATTATTGGCCTGAGATTCTGACATGAATGTTTCTTCTGCATTTGTACCTGAAGCTGTCTCCATTTCTTTTTCTTTTTTCCCCCCAAGGTTAAAAAAGGCTTTACTAGGAAGACTAAAATGACAGTATGATAAATGGAACAGCTAAGTTGTACAGGAAAGGACTTGGAAAATCCTTTTCTGATGTGTCCCAACACTTAGACTCCATTTGTATGCATCTTGTTCTTTCCTCAGACCTCTAACTTCAGCTGGAATTAAGCAGAAAGCATGGCTTACTTTGTTTCCCTCAAATCATTCTTGTGCTCCAGACAAAGTGCTGGACTTTTAAAACAAGCAGGTTACTGGTAACAGTACCTGAGGGGAAAACAAAGCTGTGGGTGAAAAACTTTCTTAGACATGGTATCTCCTTACTCCTAGATTCTCTGATTCACTCTTTTTTCAAATATCTTAGCTGCTAATGAGGAGAGCCAAACCCTAAATGCTTAGAATATATTTTTGATATTATTTTCACCATGAAAGTAATGACACGGTCTCATTTGTTTACCTAGAGGCACAACTCACATCCTTTTCTTTCTTTGATTCTGAATGTTTATACTCTGTTAGAACTGTGGATATAACAGTGGTAGAGAAAAAGCAGGGCCAGGCACAAGTCACAAATTTTGGTCTATAAGACTTAGAAATTCAGATAAAATTAAGTTTCTAAGTTGGTTTATTTAGGATTATATGCATAAGAAAATATAAAAATTAAGTACAAGGGGGACCTAAAAAACCCCCCGAATTTATTTGTAAAGAATTATGTACTTATTCCTACATATTTAAACTTCACTCACCTTCAAAGTACTCTCCGTCTAATGCAATACACCTATCAACATGCTTTTTTCCACTGCTCAAAACAATTTTTGGACTCGCCAAATTGGATGCCTTTTAGTGCTTCTGCGGCTTTTTGTTTCACCTCTTTCACAGTGGCAAAACATTTCCTTTGAGGAATTTTTCATCAGGGGAAAGCAAAAAGTCACTGAGAGTAAGATTGGGTGAATAGAGAGAGTTGGGCATGGAAAGCATGCTGTTTTTGGTCAAAAACCGCCGAACACTCAACAAGGCATGGAAAATCGTACTCATAAATCACCTATCATGAAATGGACAAATGTGTTGAAAGAATCTCCTCCAAAAGTCACTGAAATCAAACTCAGCCTCTCACAACAATGCTAGCTGGTACACTGATGCCAATGGACTCCTAGAAAACTTACCTCATGGAGAAAACCTATACTACAAGGGACCAGCCCTCCAAGAAATAATTTCATTTTGGGGGGATCCCCCTCATATAATGAAATTTCTGTCTGATCTGTGAATCAATTCCAAGAATGTTCTAATCAGACTCAGTGACTCAGCCTGCAATCCCAGCACTTTGGAAGGCTGAGGTGAGTGAATTGCCTGAGCCCGCGGGTTTGAGACCAGCCTGGGCAACTTGGTGAGACGTCGTCTCTAAAATAAATAAATAAAATCCTAAATAAACCAATTAGAAACTTAATTTTACCTGAATTTCTAAGTCTTATAGACCAAACTTCATGACTTATGCCTGGCCCTACTTTTCCTCCACCATTGTTATATCCACAGTTCTATCTAACGGAGTGTAACATTCACAATCAGAGAAAGAAAAGGATGTGAATTGTGCCTAGGTAAATAAATGAGACATTTATCCTCAACATTGACCTAGAGAATTTTAAATCAACAGAATACTTTACAAGGGTGATGAAATAGAATGCTTCACAAGCGTGAGCTATTTTCACTTGTATTACTTAATGTCTGGGGTAATTGCAAAAATAGTTGAATGCATGAGTATGTTGTGACTTTCACTGGTTTGACCAAGTCTGCACACCAAAGTGATATATCCTAGAACCCCCCCAAAAAGACAATTTATATTTCAATTGTCAAAGAAAAAATGGTCTCAGTTTTTATATTCTTTTTTTTTTTTTGAGTTGGAGTCTCACTAGGTCGCCCAGACTAGAGTGCAGTGGCCTCTCCCGACCACCGCAGCCTCGACCTGCTGGGCTCCGGCGATCCTTCTGCCTCAGCCTTCCGAGTAGCTGGAATTACAGGCATGCGCTACCATGCCCGGCTGATTTTTTTGATTTATTGTAGAGATGAGGTCTCGCTGCTCAGGCAGGTCTCGAACCCTCGGGCTCAGGCAATCCACTCACCTCAGCCTCCCAAAGGCGCGGGATTACAGGCTGAGCCACCAAGCCCAGCTGGTCTGTTTTTAAAGTAGCTATGTTGTTCATGATTTCTGCTATATCAGGTTCAGAAGTATTGAGTTTAGATCCAAAGTACCTAGCTACACAATGAAAAAAGAAATATTTAAAAATAGGAATTTATGTTTCTAAAAAAATTATTAAATTTGTTGCTCAAGTCTCAGACACTCTGACTCAATACTGGTCACTTGGGTAGCTTAATCTTAATGTATTAAACACATTAGAAAATTTTAATGGTGCAAAACATACTTATACATTGTTGTATTTTGCTCTATGATTATTAGCAGCAGAAGACTGACAGTGTATACATACTTCACAGTAACTTTCTCAGAGATGGAAATAAATGCCCCCTTATTTCATGGTTCTCCTTTATTGCTTATTTTATAGGACTTATAGTTTTCTATAACATGATATAATTTACTTCTTTCTTTTTTTTTTTTTTTGTTAATTGGCATATTAGTTTGTTAGAGTTGCCATAACCAAATGCCACCGACTGGGTGGCTTTAACAGAAATTTATTTTCTCACAGATCTGGAAACTAAAAGGCTGTGACTAAAGCATGGGCAAGGTTGATTTCATTCTGAACCCTCTCTCATTGGCTTTCAGATGGCCCCATCTCCCTTCATTCTCCATGGTCTTTCCTCAGTCTCAGTGTGTATACATGTTTGTATTTTGGTCGGATTAGGCCCCACCATACAGAACTTATTTCAATTTAATTATCTCCTTAAGGACCTTATCTCCAAGTACAATTACATTCAGACATATTAAGACTTCAACATACAAATTCTGGAGGATATAATTCAGCCCATCACAACCGGTTTATTTCTAGTCACTGTATATAGGTTGTATGAGGTTAGGAATTTTTGTCTCTTTTGTTAAGTTTTATGTACTAAACACCTATATCAGTTCCTGGAACATAATAGGCACTAAATTAATGTTTGCTGAATGAAAACATGAATGAATCAGTCAATGCATAAAACACATAAGTCAAGTGGAAAATATGCAAACCTTGGAGCTCTGTACATATAGCAGATGCCACATTTGCTGCTAAAGATCATTTGTACTTGTATTAGTAAGATTTGAACAGTCTTAGTAATGCTTATTCTGGCATATGGGCATATCAGTAACATTTGTGGGTAAAGTCTGTAATTAGAAAGAAGTACCAAATAAAATGCATCGATAATTTCAAAGTGAAGAAGAAAAAGCACATCAATTGTGGAGGAGAAATAGGGAACAGTCGGGGTTCTTTCAAGCCAATACAACTTTAAGGACAAAGACTTGTAATTAAAATTGAAGTGAATTTAATCTTTCCCACTAATCACTCCTGCACTGTTAGCCTGTTTTCATCAAACTAATTGATGGCATATGGGACAGATGCATGGTGAGATTACAGTTCCACTTTATGGCAAGGTTATAACAAATGTGACTCTCTCTCTATTACATGCATTAACATTCAGAAAATGCACTCCTTTGCTTTCTTCACAGGCCAAAATAGTTTCTTCTTTTGTGTGAGACTGATTAAAAGGAATTAAAGGCTAGTTTAATACAAATGGAATCCATTTGATTGTTTTAAAGCATTTGTTCAGTGCTGACTATTTACACTGCAATGTGGAAGACACGCATTCCTAACGTCAAGGAGTCCACAAGAAATTTTATGGAGAAAAGGTTAAACATCATCATTATCTTTTTTGACATATTTCAAAATTAGTTTTTGAAACACATGAAGTTTAAAATTAAATCTCACAAAATTTGCCTGTTTTTATGTTTCAAGAAAGACAACTCAAGAGCAAAGCAAGTAATATCTTTAAAAATTTCTGTCCAGAGATAACCTATCTTTTAATTAGATAGTAATTATCAACTAAATAGGCACAGATCTCAATAAGTTTCTTCTAATTATAGGGTTGGGAGACACTGAAGGAAAGCAAAATACAAATTATTATTAATGATGAGAATATTGTTCTGTTACATAGAAAAATTGCATGTGTATGGTATGGTTCATATATGTCAGATTAAATTTAGATGAGTATTTCACTTTGAAATGAGTGCTAGGAAGCAAAACTTAGGTAAATTGTGATACTTTTTGATATTAACCACTGCTTCGTTCTTTTTAGTTTGACTCTCTATACACTTTTGTGACCCCCAAGTCATTTCAGTTTGCTATAGACTGAATGCTTATATCCTCCCCAAACTCCTATATTAAAATTCTAACCCCTAATGTGGTGGTACTTAGAGGTAGTGCTTTTGGGAGGCAATTGGGTCATGAGAGTGGAGTCTTTATGAATGGTATTAGTTTCCTTATAAGAAAAAGACAGAGCCGGGCTCGGTGGCTCAACCTGTAATCCCGCGCCTTTGGGAGGCTGAGGTGAGTGGATTGCCTGAGCCCGCGGGTTCGAGACCCGCCTGGGCAGGCGAGACTCATCTCTACATAA